>NW_017174545.1:167953-208656 GCF_001652005.2 Ceratina calcarata | reverse complement strand
TACATGCATATAGTGAACAGTACATTATATTAAAAAATGATTTACTGCCATTTTTCTAACAAGTAAAATAGGAAGAAATGACCCAAGTTTTGAGGTAACATATTGTTGGTTACAATGGACGCGTGACCTATAGGTGAAGAGAAAACAATGAGTTCTTTGAGCTTGCGGGAAGTTAACGCGTGACATTCCACGTCACGTTCGCGGATAAACTTTTCTTAAGAAAGAATAATACGTCTAGCCGCATAAAGGACTTATGGATCGGAGATGATTAATAGCCGAGGGTGGTTGGAAGCATCCTTTGAACTTCCGACATAAAATAAAAGTTGAACGAAATTTTCCGATATGAAAGCATAACTTCTTTGAGAGCCCACCGGGAAAGAATTCTAAGTGCATTATCCTGTAGATACGAAAGAGATAAAACGGAAAAACTAATATAAAGTGCAAACTCTCCATTTTTCTTTATTTTTATCAACGTTCATTCGTCTTTCATGTTCCATCACTCTCATTTTTCATTTTCGTTCCGATGCTCTTGTAAAAGGCGTTTTTCACGCTGTTCCAACCGCGGGTGTGCCTCTCGTTGTACGAATTCCCTCGAATCGTATTCGACTAAACCCATCGGCGAACTTGTTCCATCCACACTGCGCGTATTTGCAGCGGGCGAACGCGCGTGTAAAACGACCAGACATTGTGCTGCATCAGGGAAGCCAATGATTATTTGAACTTTGCGGGAGTTTCGTGACAGCGAAAGGTATCAACGACTACGATCACGTGTTGCCTGTCGTATGATAACACAAAGGGAGCTTTGCATTCCCTGTTAAATACGGCATCGGTTCAAATAATGGTTGTTTAAATAATAAAAGTTCCACTGCATTTTGATGTTATCCAGAGATAGAAAGCTGGAGATCTTATAAGTAAAGTAGATATGAAAGATATTGAAAGTACGTCTTGAAAGAAACCGTAGGCCGACCATTTCAATCCCTCAAAAACGGAAAGTAGCCCGGGCATGTCGTGGAAAATCGTTCCACTGGAAAATGTGGAGCGGCCACCATTAAGGAGATTAACGAAGTCGTTCCGTTTCGATAAGCCTCTGGATCAAGGTCGGGCATCGATCGCCGTGACATTGCGGGATCGACGGGCTGATTCCATCCCGATTTTCCATGCCGACGTTACGGCGCGACGCGATCCGATGCGGCGTGACCACCACCACCTTGATGTATATTCATAGTTTCTGTCCTATCGCCAACGCTCTGTTAATAACGCGCGTTAACTTTAGTCCCGTGGCGAGTGCCAAAAATAATAAGTTTCGAATCGACCACGTGTAAATAATACCTGATCGTTCGTTACAGAAACTTTTCTTTCGCTATCATACAAAGAAATGTAGAAATTGAAATAATGCTAATTGCTATTCGTCCAAATTGCTTTTATCCGATTTATTTAAATAAATTAAATTAAACCGTGATTAATCGTTAAATTAAAATGTCTTGACTCATAGAATTTATAATTATGAAAATAATTTGTTGTCAGAGAAATTAAAAGTATAAATTGAGATAAAGTTAATATTATATGAATGTCAGTAGTTTCAATTGATGTTAAGAGAGAAAAGATAACAAGTGATTGTGGAACGCGAGAATTGCAAGAAACACGAAGGCGAAACGCGTTCAAGGCTGTTCAGCTAATTACAAATAAGGGCGTTGCTCGTTAGAGGCTCGCAGTAGAATTACGGCAGTAGTCAAACCGACAGTGCAGGCCGACGTTTCTTCGCTGTGCGAGATGATACTTTATCCTGCACGTGAATAGAACTAATCAGACATTAACGACTACGAAATTCTTCCCTGAAATGTTACTTTTTAATCCACATAAATAAATGAAAAAGGAAGCAATTTTATTTGAACTAAATAAAAACGAATGGAAAATATGTTGCTGTATATTTNTAATGAATATCACAGAAGTGTTGGATGAAAATCCTGGAAGTTTATTTATTATCGATCCTCAACCGCAACTATTTTACTATAAATGCAAGAACTACTGCAAACACGACGCAACAAGCAGGCACCGCCGCAATCGTTCTCGGCGTTCATCGGAGGAATCTAATGTTTACGCCAACAAAACATGATCAGATGCGTGATGTGGTACAAGTCAGTGCCAAATGCTCGTCGAGAAAAATATTGCCTAGCGATACAACATGCGATATTTAATCCGAACTGTCTTAAACCAAACCTGACGCAAGATGTTCGCTCAGTAGATTTTAGATTATCGTTTTTAATATAAATTCACGTAATATATTTTTAAATTGCACAATCTGTTATCAATTTTATATAATTTTAGATTTAAAGATGTAAATTGGTTAATTTTTAATAACGATTCACATATTTTTGATTTCTCCACAAACATTCAAAGTTTGAAGACTTGAGAAAAAACAATAATTAACACACCATTTTTCTTAATAGTTTCGATGAATTCACTTCACAGCCAGATTTCTGCCTTTCGTGAGGTGCGGACGTTCGTACGCGAGGCAGCTTCGAGCATTCTTTAAATATTATTTACCTGGGTGACTCGAGCGATGAAAGTGGCGCGAAACAGCGGCAGTAGGTGGTAAAATAGTAGTCGGTGGGGCGAACGTAATCGGGCTTGGTCAGCGTCGAGACGATTCGTGCAGGCGGTTCAGTGCTAGGCTGTCGGTCGCGTGGCGAACCTACCCCTCACTTTGACCGAGTCGTTCGTCGAGGACACGTGGTAGCACGCCGGGATCGATCGATCCGATCCATTCTTTTCGTAATCCGACACCGTGTGTATGGGAAGAATCACGGTGACCGAGAGATAACGAACGCCTCTGGTCGGCTGAGACCTTGAATTCGCTGCGCGACACACCAACCCTTTCGCGTCACCCCGTGAATATTTCAATAGCGTATCGATCTAGCGCATAGATAGAGCAATACGCCGTTTCGCGTGCGGTGAAATTTTTCCAACGAATTTCGATTCATCCTGTTCCATTTGCCTGGTAATTAGATCGTCTTGAGTGACAGTAGTAGATCCGAAGAACATGCGTGTCTCGCAATTACACCTCTGTGCGTAGTGACTTCACCGATTTGTCGTGCTCCATCGCTCTCCGACCACTTAGCGAGCTAATCATCAGGTACCACCGTCGTCAGGACACACAAAACGTACACACGCATCGCGAGTTAATCGTTGTCTATGTGTTTGTGAATTATTGTGCTGTGGATAAACGGTGCTATAATCGTTCTCTGTCCGGCTGTCCGCAGACTGCAGTGGAA
This sequence comes from Ceratina calcarata, assembly GCF_001652005.2. Lineage (NCBI taxonomy): Eukaryota > Metazoa > Arthropoda > Insecta > Hymenoptera > Apidae > Ceratina > Ceratina calcarata. Next base: position 205,384 of record NW_017174545.1, on the reverse strand, counting down.
TAGCTGCGTACCTGGACAGCCCCCCTCCGAGTCTCCTTGAAACCCACGGATATAATGTGCACATACATTGAACTCGGAAGTTTTCTAATTGACTACAAACGTTTTGCTTGAATTCCGGAAAGGCACTGCCGGCTGCCACCTTCCGGATTAATAATTGTCCATGTCACCTCACGTTTATAGATCGTTACAAGCACTAAACGTGTCCGAATCATGTTCATTCAATTAATCACGGAATTAAGTTTGGTGTCGTTTTCGGATTAAGTATAACAATGACTCGGTCGTAACAAATCAAGGTGAATCTTGTACAGTTGTTTCTACGCTTCGCTCTGTATTTTTGAGGTAGCAGTAGTGTTAGCCAGTTCTCACCAAAACTAATTTATCATTGCGCTAAGTGTAATTTGTTATCGTCCACCGTAGCCGATAACTGTTGCTTGTTGTTTTTGCTTTCCATGTTCGTGTTCTGCGCAGGAGGCCCGGTGTTTTTTGCTGACAGACGAACGAAAGCAGCCGAAGGTGGCCGTTTAATTGAACCGCGTAACGAGCAGCGAACGGGTTTTTGCCGGGAGCGAAGCTTCGGGCTCTAATTCATTTTTTTTTTTCTCCTACGAAAGACGCGATTCGATTTGCCTTGTTAATTACAAAGAAGACACTGTCGCGTGCAGATCGGTTTGGAAAATTTATGCTCGGAGTTCCACCGTGTGGAACCTTGTCTCTCTCATGCCTGACGCGATGCTCGTTAATTCTGTCGCTGGCTGAACGGAGCACGTATCAGCATTCTCGTTCGTGCATTCGAACGTTCCTCCTTTGTGCAGGCCAGTTGGCAATGTTAGACGCGTTCGTCGTTTCGTACGCGAAGAATGCACGGTTTCTTGGAAGAGACGTTCCTTTGGTACCACTTGACTTTGCTTCGTTTTCGTTGGGAAACTGACAAATGGATAAATTCGACGAAATTCTTTGAAGTGACAAATTTCCTTTTATGTAAAAAAGTCCCCGGATATTTAATCCCTTATTTGAACGAAATTTTATACGTCTTTTTATTTGGCTAGCTATTTCTCATAATCTGGATTTGCCAATTGCAAAATCAGACATTGACCTATCAAAAAGTGGACGTTGATGAACATTAAGGAACAGTGCGATAAGGAATTCGATGATTCACGGTAGCGTAATTATTCAAGGCATAGGAGTAGATCGAACTTGAGGCCATCGCAGTCGATGTTCCAGGTCGACCGGTGGGTGTATCGAGCCCCCTTGAACGTGTCCGTGGTTCAGCCGGCTCTGCGCCGTAAACAGCGAACGCTGCCGTGACAAGACAGTCGCTGGGGCTGCGGCAGATCAATCGACGAACTCGTCTATTACTTGGTTTCGTTCGGGCATAACAGTCCTTCGACGCAGTGTCGAGATCGTCACGAAATCGTGATCGGTGAACGCGTGACGCGACTCCGTTCCGACGTGCAACAAGACGCATCGAGCGTGATTAAACGACCTTCGAGAATCCATAGTCGTTGGAATTTTAATACAAAAGTTTTCGGAATTCAGTGTGTCAGAACGGTGTTAAGAAATTGTTAGAAAGTTGCTGTTTATAGTTAGTTATAGTTAATCGAGTGACGACGGTGAGGAAACAGTTGTTCGATCGAAGAGTTCGCGAAATGCGTAAACCCGAGGAGTTTGCAGACTTTGGATTTTAATGCAAAATTTACGATTCATGGTAGTCAATACTGGCTGCAATATACGCACATATACTTCTTGATATTTTATACAGTTTCACGAATAACATATCTCGTTTATGTTATCTAGTTTCTTAATAAATACATAAAATCTGCGATCTATTTAAAAGCGTCACAGCTTATAATAACTAGAAGTATACTAAAGAATAATTGGCAGAAAAATCGTAGGAAACCAGTGAACAGTTTCGATAATCGTTTAACTAACAATGGAAAGGAATCGTGATTGAGTTCAATAATGACAGGCTATGCATCTTTATTAGAACGATAAATGAAGATCTGTGATTCCCGCGTGACACGCGATCCGTCATTTTCCGAGGTGTAATTATAATCTCAGACCTTGAGGCTGTTGGCGAGCCAAGCTGAGCGTAGTTAGATCGTCTTCGAACCGTGGGGCGGTTCTAAACCGTTTGTACCGAGCTCTCTCATTGTATAAATGATCTCATCGCACCCGGCTACATTATTACAGTTGTACGTTCTGCCGTGCATTTTTCACTGCGGTCGTTGGAAGGAGGACTGGGAGAGGCTAGTTTGCAGGTGCAATCGCGATGGTAGCTCGCCAAGTGGACAGGAAAAGAGGCCGGGGAAGTTAGTTACCTTGAAGCCGGCGAACCGACGACGCCCAGGCCTTTGATTCAATCGAACCTCGTGGAGAACATAAATACACATCGTAACTGTGCTTCTTTTCGAACTTCGACGAAAGTTTGCCTGTTTACGGAAACTAGAGATGTACAATGACAAGGATATTTTTAAAAACGAGCAAAAGAAGGCTGAAAATCTTAGTTGTTCAAGTTTCTATTGGCTGGAACTTCGAGCGTTTCACGCGATGGTAAACAAAATTCATTCTAACTCAAAGCTGAAGAGTTCTTTCACCCTTAAAAAGCAAGGAGACTAAACGTTCAAATCGTCGGAAACTCTCTTAACCCGTTCTTGATTAACAGATAAAGTTGATCGTATTTAAAATCGAAACAGTGACGAAATTGTTATTCTCGCTTCGTAAGTGGAACCGTTGATCCCGCGAATGAAGTTCGACGGCAGGGGTTCATCAGCCCGTCGAAAGACTATCGATCGAAGTTACGAAATTTCTTATCCCGGACTCGAATTATCTTCCAACGAAAATCGCTAGTGAACCCGTCTGACGGTAGAGACAAAAAGCCAGCGAGAGAGAAAAGTTGCGACAAGCTGCCTAGGGACGCTTTCGTGATCGTCGAGCACCACCACCACCGGCGCGCTGCTTCTTGTTCCGTAAACTGTTTAAAACCATCATCCTCGAGGCTTGTCGAAACAAACCGATCGTTATCACACACTGCGGTGAAAAATAAACCAGACACATCGTTCGTGAACGTCGACGTTTCTTTCCTGTACGTTTCGTACCCGTACACTTCACCTTGTCAGTCATGAATCTTATGTTCCGCAAGAACTTCTCCGAGAGGGGATTCGGTGGTGGTGGAGGAGGAGGCGGCGGCGGCGGCGGTGGATTGGAGGGTCGGTCTACCCTCGGGACCGCACACGGACCGGGAAGTTGGGGTTACTCGGGGTCTCGTTTCGGCGTGTTGCGCGGCCAGTCGATTGTCGGGAACCGCGCGCCGGTCAGACGAAGCCGGGAGTTCGGCTACTTCCCGTCGATGGCCGATCACGAGCACCAGGGGTTCGGATACCGGACTCACCTGTTCTTCACCCCTCCGTCAGGAGGTGCGCTCGGTTCGCCGCCGGACGAGCCGACCGAGAGGCTGGGCCCGCCGCCCCGTCGGAATTCCGGGCCCCATGTGATCAAATGGGGCGGCGGAGGCAGTTCCGGGCAGACTGCCGGGAATGCGCAGGCGAGGAGGAAACAGGCCCAGGCACAGAAAGAGTCATCGGAACCGGCGACACCGACTACTGCGTCTAGACAGGTACGTGTATTTGGGAAATCGTAGCGATGATCGTGAGATGAATTTTTGAACATGTCTCTCTTCAACACTGAACCTACCATGCTGTGTCATTTTGTTAAACATGTAATTATTATTTAAGCTGGTACCAAACTAGAGTACTAGAAATAATAAATTGCATTCAAATGTAAAAATATATAAATTTAGTACATTAGTGTGCAAAAACTATCAGTAGTTTTAGTGTTAAGATCTCGACTTCATAAACATTGGCATCGATCCAGTAAGTCAGTCTTTCTAGAATAGTCAATTAATGTTTCTGAATGAATCAAGAGGTCATTTCAAGATCTAGCAGAGTATCACTACTTCTGAGCACAAGAATTTTCCACAAGATCTGATTGGAAACGACAAGTACAGCTGCGGCTTAAATGTCAGTTTAACCTCGGGTATTCCTCAAAGATGAAATTGACGCGCAGTCGGCGTGAAGGCCACATCCAAAGGATTGATGCACTTTACTTCGATGTGTGATCGTTCACTCGTATCTAATCAAATACTTCGGGTTCAGGTGTCGAGAATGTAGGTTGAACTTAATCAACCGCCTTTCCGACCGGATAAAATACGATCCTCGACGAAAGATCCGTTGTAGTCGAAAAAAGCCAATCGCGAAATCGACGCTCGTCGATTCTGTACACCGCGGGACAAACTATTCCAATTTCTCGATAGAGAAAACATTCGTCGCGGAGAAATCCGCGGAATCCTTACAAAACGAATATCGTGAGAATCGCAAATCTTGTTTCGCGATATTCACGTGTGTGATGAATCGGGGACACGATGCATACAGATAGAGTTATCGCGCTCGATTGGAGTTGTTGCTCATGTTCGGAGACAAGCCCGAAGTTCGCGTTCCGCATAATTCGTCACTTATGCCTGGTCCGAAATTCTCAATTGAATTCAACCCTTACGTCATTAAACGGGACAATGTCGTTAATGAATTACGCTTGGAATACAATCAAGTGTTCTATATTATATCGTATATGCATGCGTTATTGGCATCGTCAGAGAAAATCACGTTCACTTCGACCTGTTTTGTAAACAGTTGGGTCTAGTTCGATAGTTTGGCATCCTCGGACGCACTTCAACGTCTCTAGTATTCCGCGGTACTCGTTGAACAGGGAGTGGAGGCCAGTTCTCTTTCTAAAGGTCGATGGGCTGTGTTCTGTTGCAAATTACACAGTTGTAACCCGCAGTATCGACGAGTGGCTACTAGAAACACGACCGAACACTCCTGACGATATTTCAACAGGAAGTACGCATCCCGAGTTGGATGCAGGCGTTCACGTTTAGGTGTGACGTATACACATGCAACACACAGCATGATTTTCACGGGGCAGGCCGGAATCATGGGAGGAAACGTTGCACGGCTGTGTACGGAACGAACCTGCATAAACTTACACCTACGCTGACCGTAGCCGGCACGCAAACTCGCTATCTTATTGCAAACCAAGGCGGATTTCGCGACGTGCCATAAATTTTCTGCTAGTCGACTGGCTCTGTTCGATATCCTGCACTCATTCCGTGCCTCGATCGAACCTGGATTCCCTGATGGATCGCAGATAGTTGTCCGCTCGAGTGGACTTTTCAGACAACCCGAGGGACCGTTTTAGAAATCCAAAGTTTGTTCGAGTGTTGTACGGTTCATGGTAAAAGTGTTGGACAAAAAGGATGCGGTGTTTCTTGTTATTAAAATTATTGCGGAAGTTTGATATTAAGAAGATTTAAAGCAGAATATTTTCAGAATCAGAAAGAATATTTATTTAATGCACAGACTTTCGACTTTTTGATAGCTTCTATTTTTACGTTCATCATTATGTATTAAACAAATGGAAGTGAAACTAGAAGAATTAAGGATGTATTGGCTATACAGTCAATCCCAAAAGTTCATGTACCTTAGAAAAACGCATTTCCTATAATTAAAAATAGTGCATTTTTCTTCTAATTTCGATATTNGCGCTTTAATTGCGTGGCTCATTGTTTAGAAATAATTTCAATTACCGATGCCAGCACGTGTGCTCGAGAACGCTACGAATCGCTTCGCATTGTTCTACGATTACATGACGCAAGCTTTTAGAACCTTGCCATGTGTAAAAAAAAGTAGATAGAAGAAAGCGACGTCGAACTGTCTCGCAGAATTATTCGATATTCAAAGTACGGTTCATCTATATTCCTTTGAGGGTCGAATGAATTTTTTCTATTCGGGTCTCCACAGAAGTATTATGAGACGTCTTACATCAGTGCTCTCTGAAGACGTCGCCGTTATACTCGACGAAAATGTCGCGAGAGGTTACTGGCATTTTGCACGTTGCCATAAATCACGTCCCGAAGTCCGTTGCATGACGGAACCAGTGAACGGGGTAACGACAAAAGGAGCCGCGTTAACCTACATCCCCAAACAACAATGACAATCCGAAGCTTCACTCATTAGAATTGCTCTTTAATCTTATAGTTCATAAATAAATATGATTTTTAAATACTAAAAAAATTGATACGAAATACGTGCTATCTTCAAATGACCTCATAGTTGTACATACACGTTCCTATCAGTTTGTATGTAGAATAAATGAAAACTTCGTTTGAAACGAGGACAGGTACTGGTTTGTGGATAGAATTTTCAGAGGAGACGGACCAATCCTGTATGACAGTACCGAAATTTTGTTGTAGTTAATTATCTCAAATTGTATGGCGTTCATAGGTTTCCTTCAGCGGTAACCGCTCCGGCGCGTACACGCCTCTAGTGGTTTCCGGAAACAGCCCTCCCCGCGGTGAACCGATCTCCCTGGCCACCCTGGACCGCGACTGTTTCATCATTCCCCTCGCCTCTCTCGAACGCTTTTTACCGGCGGGTGTACCGGTAGGTCAAACGAAACTCTGTACAGCTTAATGCAATCGCATAATTTTCGCATAGCTTTCTTCCATACGACGACGCATTCAAATCTCGCTTTCCGTATGTACATTTACAAACTGTCTCGCCACTCTTTATTAACACACAGCGTAGCATGTGGCAACTGAATTTAGAACAGTATAATATAAATTTAACAATACGTTTGTCGAACGTCGATTTTGCACGTGACGTAACAATAAACTTAAAGAACAACCGTACCGATAAGATTTGTTCCTGAGTAGATTCAACGAGGCCCCATTGACGCTGGAATTATTTCACAGCCGATAACGTCTGCTAAATCGTTTCAACGTTCCGCACGAAGCAATGCTAATCAGGAATGCACCTGCTAAAACCAGAATGCTCGAGTTATTGGCCTTACAGTCTCGCTGCAAGCAGCAAAGACCTTGCTGGCCCGGCCTCAAACGCGTAAAAATAGACGACACAGAGTACAACGAAAGCCTCTAATGAATGACGTATTGCCGTAACGTAAGCAACGCGTTACCGTATTGTTTGGACTACCGAAAGAGTAACCATCTAACACGTCCGTATGCTTGTTTTTCCTAAGTCTACCAGATATTTTGTTTTAACTCACTAATGGACGGCGCGAAGGGAAACAGAATCGGAAGATTGTTCCGGGAGATGATTAACATATTTTTTTTCAATCACAGCTTGTTTCCAACTCGTTGCAGCACGCGCCTATAGCGGACAAGAAGAGACCCGGAAGTCCACTATCGGTCCTCGAGGTCGAGGACCCGAAACAATGTGTTCTAGCGCATTTCATGACCCCCCTGGAACCCCTGGATCCTCTGGTCGAGTCTCCGACGTCTCGGCCGTTGGTCCTTCAACGGGACACTGCAGCCGAACTGGTCGCCGAAATAGCGCCATCCGCTTCCCAGAGCATTCTTCTTACCAACATGGAGAAGAATAGTAAAGACGTTAATTTTCACAGAAATATAAACGAGGGACTGCGATCGACTATGATGCGTTGTCGATTTCAGCGGAATTCCCATTCATCACGTACTACCTGATAAACAAGCAGAACACGGATCCCGTCGATTTCTATAACGAGGTCCAATGCGCCGCTCTGAGGAAGTTCGATCCTCGGGACCTTCGATACGCGGCCAGCCACACACTGGATCTCTTCAACGAGGTGGCGACCATAGCGAGGCCGCCGTTGGAACCACCTGGCGTCAGACCACCGATTCCGTCCACCGGTTACATTGTCTCGATTTTCAAGGTGTTCGAAGGTGACGACGGCCTCAAATTCGAACAGAACTGGCTCTATTGGACCGGTACTGTATATTTTTTTAACTACTATCGTTCGAGTTTCATCGGTAACGAAAAGCAATGGAACTCGTTCAGATAGGAAACGTATTGCAAACTTTCAGGCGCCCGAATGATGTATCGATACTTGCCGAAATCGGTAGGTCTGAGGCGGATCACGTTGCACAAATCCATGTCGCAGGGCGACAAGATGTACCTATTGATCTGCGAGTGTTCGCAGCTGCAAGACAATCTATCCGCGGCGGCGATTCTGTTGCCCGCGTTGCGCGCACGTCTCTGCGGTTATACCGGTCTCTACAGGCCCTCGGTATGTTTCTGATTCCTCAGGAAACGCTGACAGCGCGGCAAGGTGCAACGGGACAGGGCCACGCGGGCTACGCTATGAGAGCCCTCCGAACACTTCCTGGAGAGAACGCATCATCCGGGACGATGCTGGCTCACGCCTCGCGTCGGTTTCTTCGTGTTGCACTCGTTACGACTAGAGCACGACTGCTGTTGCGTGGTTCTATCGAACAGGACATCCTCTAGTCGACTAAAATCTCTCGGTCTTCGGATAAGAGAATCGCGTTGATCAGCGGAACGGCAGAACCATTTACCTTAATGGGATGATGGTCGGTGTTAAGGAAGATGAGCTTTTCAGGGCTCGTTTCGTTCACCCACAAAAGCAGTTTTTACAATACTACAGAGGCATAACATACACTTTGATCGTTTCAAGAATTCTGCAAGTTTGATAAAGTTACTTATTTTCTTATATCGTAACGAGTTTCCGTGTGAATATAACGTCAGTTTATCGAGCCGTACTGCCGACGTTATTACGAATACCTGCAATTCCATGAAACGAGCCCTCTTTTTTTGTCAAAGCTCAACGGCTAGCCAGCAGGCGAAATCGGAGTTCGTACGCACGAGACATTGATCTGTCTGGTATCTGATTTCCGGTAAAAATGAGGAAATCAAGGGGATGAACTTTATCGTTAAAGGGGAAGCATATTCGTATACGCTTTAGGGAAATCTCGATGATAAATCTTGTACGCTTCGGGCTGCAGTCCCGTTTAGCTACGCCTCTGGCCAGTTTGTATTTTTCGACTTTACATACATGTATTTCATCCGGCGTTTTATGCGATCGTGAACACACGACTCGCATGTACATACATTGAACATAGAAATTTGCGAGGTACACTTTTATTACCGTATCGACGACTATCGATTAAATCGCTAACTACATATCATATATATATACTCGTGAAACTGTGATATTCGAACGACTACCGCATATATCACAACGAACGCAGCGAAAGACTTCATCATAAGTAAGAAGAAACGAAGTGTAAGAGGTAATCATTGAAAATGCTACACAATCTTTTGCGAGATCAGTTAGGCGAAGTAAAGAAGAACTCGAGACGGTAGCGGCTCCTCGGAACGGAGGGCACTTTGTAAACATAATCTCCAGATCTTTTATTAATTACATTCGCAGGTTTGATATTACATATCATTCCCTGGATTATTAATCGATACTCGCGGGCTTTGATTGTAAACGGGCAGGATCTAACGAATGAGTTACGGCTTCGAAACACGAACAACGAATCGTTTGTTCATTTTTTGAATTTGTATCCTTGTTCGTTACTTTGTTTCACACCGGTGGGAGGGTAGATCTTCGGCGTCTTCTTTTTCGTACGCCGGAAGATGCGAGAGAGACGGGGAATGCTTAAACCAGATCTTTCTTAGGTGCCCGTAGAAATTTTAGAGTGAGGACGCGTAGCACGATTCGGCAATGTAGTACAAAGAAATAAGAAAAACCAGGAAAACATAAATAAAAACGTATAGTCAATATACGCTTGTTGCATACAGACAATAGCTAGGACGATTGCGCAGGCGCGATCAATTAAACGTAGATTTTTAAGGATCTAACGGCGTATTATTTATTTAAGATACGTCCCTTCGCGCTCGCTGAGATGAAATTGTGGATCAAGATGAACCCCTTTATGTATTAAGACGAACGAACAAAGCATACGAGAAACTCGCGATTTTACTGTGATCCGCATGTGTATCGCGACCAATGTAAAACACGATACACGCGTTTAAAAAACAAAAGAGAAAAATAAATACGTGTGAGCGTAATTGAGCGAACGGTTCAAAGAACGGTGCGCCTGATTTGATTATACATAACGTAAGACGTGATTAGTTTAGGCAAAATCCTGTTAATCCTTCAATCGCGGTGCCTCTGTAATCAAAAATTGAATCAATCAAACACTGTGCTTAATATTCGCAGCGCGGTCGAAGGATTAAAGTAACGATTGTTCGCCTGCACAAGTTTGTTTACGAGAATACAATTTGTTCCGCGTGGGATTCAACGCCTTTCCAAGATGACTCGACGATCGTACCAGAGAATCGAGTTGTGCCTGCGATCGCGGGGATGAAACTCTTGTTTCATCGGAGGATCTGACATTGTACGACACTTCGAAAATTATCATAGGATTTATTATATCATGTACAACGAATAATAACGAAATAATAATAAATCACTTCTAATATTAACATCTTACAGACCGTGTTATCACATGAATTCCCCTTATTAGTTATTATTTCCACTAATTCACTCCCTTGGTCCTCTAAATCTGCGTCTTCCGTCAATCTAAAAACAAAATTCAATTGTTATGTTTATTGTACGTCCTTCATTATCGGTGCACAGTTAATAAAATGTAATAAAACAGAAAGTGTAGTTTAGAATAACGCATTGATTAATCGTAAGAACGATCCTGATTTGATATTAGCCTTTTTAATAAAATTTTGCTAATCATACTTACGATTGAGTGTTTGCATTCGAAAAACGATACATACAATGCGTAGCATTCTTCAGGGACAGACGGATCTTTGGACTTGAGACACTCTCTAGGTGTCCGCCTTTGCTGAAATAAAAGAATCGCGTATAAAATTTTATTTCACTCCCAGACCAATCGAAAATTTCCCAACGTACTAGAAGAAATAGATTAGAGTGAGACACTGCAGTTTAACCACTCACAATTCGACAACAGTCGGTCTGTAACAAACACATTTTTAAATTCGCACGTAAATGAGCGCATCTGCTCTTGTCCTTTAACGTTTCACCTTCTTCTTCATATCGCATCATTTTGAGGAGTAATTCGAATTTTACCACGCACAATTCGACGTATACGCATTCGCTGTTCATAGAATTTTGTAATAGAAACTCTAACCTTTACTCGTCGTCGTCGTGTAGATGCACGCGTTTTCTACGTGTACAGTACGCATGTTCCGTGATGAAAGATGTTTCGTTCCCATCCATGATCGACACAGGATTTAGATAATGATTCCTGATTGAAATGTCATTCACACTCGAGGGACACGTATGACGAATGATAAGTGGTATCGAGGTGAATTTACGGCCGACGAGGAAGCATGAGGTAATTGACACTGATAATCTGATTGCTTGTCAATGGTGATACAGCTTGAAAATGTACGTCTAATTAACTATCACGTATCAGTACAGTAATTACTAAATTCTTTCTTGTTCGTCCTTCCATCAAATCTTTGTATACAGAAAAAAAGGGGATTTTATTTAACAGAAAAATGGTTTATCATCGCGGGACTCAGAGGGACGGTTCCCCGCATTATGTTTTTCTATATTCCGATGACGAAAATAGCGGGGATGAAGATTCTATCCCCCTGCAGCAACGTGACAAACCTGCATCATCGCCACGAAAAATAGAGGTGATAAATGTACCACTGAAAGCGGAGGATACTCTGCAAGCATTGGCCCTACGATACAGATGCACGGTAATGAAACAGGTAAAAGGATAATATGCAGTAAACTGCAGTGAGAATTTATATTTACAGATTTCTGAATTGAAGAGGATTAACAAGATTCACAAAGAAAATGAGATTCATGCAAGAAGGTTCATCAGAGTGCCTGTTCAGCCGTTCTCTTTATTGACTGAAACTTTAGAGCAGAATCAGAGTGAACAGCAAGACGAGAATGAAGTAAGTATATCCACTGCCAATGAAGAGAAGGGAACTGAGAGAAACCCTGTCGTGGCTGAGTTGCCAAATTCAGAAATTAATGCCATCATATTGAATTCCGTTTGTGAACCTTTGTCATCTTACAATAATGTTAATACTATGGAAATTGCTAGTTCAGAAAACGACCAGTTGATTCCTCAAGTAGAAAGTAACAGGGAGAATACTAATTTAACAGACACATTTAAATGTTCTGGTGATGACTGTGGAATATCCTGGACACAGCTCCTTGGATTTTCCTTATTGTTAGGCTTTGCTGGACCTATTATTATTATATATATACTCTATGCGGTAGATTTCTCCTCTAAGAATCACTCGACTGCTGATCATTAAGTAATTTACTTTTCAACAAAAGGATGTTCACTCGAAGTACAATTTACCATGTTTACAAGTTTTGTAAAAATTTATATGTTCTTCACTAAAAGCGAAATTACGTAATAAGTAAATTTTAGAATCTTACTCGACATGCCAATTGCATTGTATGCACTTGGCGTAGACATGATATTTAACGAATGATATGGAAATACTATTTTATAAATGAGCTATGTTTTTTAATCGAAAGATTAATTGTATAGCACGATACAGTGCCTTTGTGATTATCTGTTTAATACAGTATTGATCTAGAAGTCTCGCTTGCGCATGCTATTGCATGTGCGTTTTTGAATTTCGGTGAATTTTGCCGAATGTAGTATGAACTCATAAACGCAGGGATCGCCAAAGATGAGCGTTAATTGGCAAGGAAGTTGTGTATAAAGTTTTAAGTACAAAGGCAGAAGAGTGTACATAAATTATATATATGTTCTTACGTTCTGACAGTATCATGCAGGCTTGTGATAGACATCATTTTTGTTTCTACTTTGTACTAACAGTATCGAAAGAAAACATATTAATATTATGTTTACGATTGATTTGTATCTCGTGTTAATATCGTATTATTTATTAGACTAGAATAGACGATTTCTCTTTTTCCTATGACAATAAGAATTAAGTAATTAAGTCATTTTAAGATTGTGTAAAACATGCTTTTGATATGATCTGACTGTTTTCCTTGTTAAAATTTGTAAAAATATATTTTTTAACACAAATTTATAATCTACTTTCTGTCCTTCGCAATACACGTATGATCGGAAGAACTGTGGGTGTTAGGTTTTCAAAGTAAAAACATTTAGGTATCTAGAAATTTTTTTTATTTGTCAACTTGCGATGTAAGATACAAATCAAGATGGTAATTAACATCTTTCCCTTTTCCGCTCACAGCAGCCTCCATTCCTTCTGTAACATAGAAGAAATTATGATCAAACAATGAACTTCCTTCCTATGAAAGTATATAAAAATCATATTTTTTAAATATTCAGGTCTACGATTTAATGTCTTTCACTCTAAATAATTCAGAAGACCGTCGTTAGTATCATCATTCAACTTGCAATTAACTTAATAAAATGGAACAGGTTTATTTACTCACCCCAAGCCGTGGCTTTTGTGATCTTAGAACTTCTTGAAACTCTTCTTCGATCCAGTTCCTTTGGAGACCTTCAAAACATTAAATCTGACCGTTTTACTGAGTGGTCTACACTCTCCAATAGTGACTACATCACCGATCTCCACATCCCTGGAAGAGATAGTAACAATGAATACCAGAAGAATTTCATTTTTACAGTAAACGTAGCATTAAATTTCTTTTCAGTAGACGAATAAACTACTTCAAATTATAATTCAGAAGACCGTCGTCAATATCATCATTCTAATAATTCTTTGCATTTATAAATGCTCTCTGGTCTCATTGCATGGATCACACGTAAATGTATACAAACCTGAAGCAGGGACTCAGGTGAACACTCATGTTACGATGACGCTTCTCGAAACGATTATATTTTCTAATATAATGAAGATAATCCCTACGAATAACAATAGTCCTCTGCATTTTCATCTTTTGCACTACTCCAGTGAGAATGCGTCCTCTTATAGAAATGTTGCCAGTGAATGGGCATTTTTTGTCAATGTAGGTTCCTTCCAGAGCCTAGAAAATTAATATAAAACAAAAGATCACATCATTTCATCGATTATAATTCAGATTTATCAATTCTCCTCGTATAATACTTACCTCGCGGGGTGTTTTGAAGCCGAGACCTACATTGCGGCTGTACCTCATAGGCTTCCGCCTTTTGGGGCCCAGACCTTTCTTTCGGTTAAGAAAGATCGTGGGCTGTTTCTGGAACGCACGCTCAGTCTGAAAAATAGAAAGTTCATTTGAATAGAGATTCAATATCTGTTTATATGACATTTCGTTTAAGTATCGAGTGCATTCGCGTGGCCACGTGCAGCATACACATCACAATGCATAACCTTTTCGTGATAATTTGAATCGATTCTTTTTTATCCATTATTAAATTTGCAAATCGAGATTCTTGCGCGGATAATAATATTTAATAAATGATTAACTTAAGCGTGGAAATATGTGTATATTGATGTAGTTGACGAAAACGTACCTGATCAGCCATTTTGCTGTACTGAAAGGAAAGACCGATCGGAAGCAGGAGGATGACCAACCTTACTTATTCTCTTACGTCTCTCACGCGTACCAATGTCAATTGGACGGTGAAGTTAGCTGTGGTTCGTCGCATTTGAAGCGCGTATCGTGCGTTGGATTGTGTTTAGAATTTATAAGTTTAATCACCAAATCTCGGTTGCAAGCAGTCTCATTCTTTCTTTAATGGTTAATAATTTACTTTGTGCAATAATAAACAGTAGACGCGCTGCATAAAGGTCTCAATTCAGTGAATAATTGATGTAAATGACTACATGGTTGGAGGCTGACTTTCTTTTTGGTGATTGTGCATGACTTTGAAGATTATTCAATTTGTTCGAGCTGTTGTGTACACGGTTTTGGAGCCCTACATCGGATTTTAGTTCTCTGCATCACGAGTGCTGTAAGTAATCACGTTTTTTCGTATTTGTGATAGCCAAACAGTAGTACGACAACTATAGCTTGTAAGTTGCAAGCAGTATTATATTTTGGAGCATGAATTGAATTGGAAACTTTATATTTAGGTTAATTTGATATTGCATGATCAATTTATCGTATTATTATGTTTATTTCCAATAAGTATCCCTCATCCCCCGGTGCTTTTATTTTTTTCTTTCGTGCAATTCTATCGTGTGCGTTAGATGGCAGCTCTATTCTGTTCAGAAGTGAAATTAGAAGACAAAGTCAGAAAAGCAGAATTAAGAGTTTTTACCTGATATAAATGATAGTGATAAGTATGCAAATTCAAACATGAACAGATTATTATGTACTTGTAAGGAGTTAGAGTAGTCACTTGACTTTTTTTAACATTTGTCGCTAAATTTTTTATACTTTTTGCTCTGTTTTCTAATAGTCCATGTTAATGTACTCGCGTTTCCAACAATTGCCTTGCTTTCTACGTTTATCTCTTCTTCCTTTTTAAACGATACGAGATTCCTGAAGCTAATTATCAAGCAATCATTATTGTGCACGAGTGAATCGAAAGCGCACGAGATGCGTTCTTCATCCATTACATCCAGGGTCTATAAAATCTTACGATATTTGTTTGTAAAGCATCCCCGTATAATTCTAGCCGATAACTGTTCTTAACGAGGATCTTCCGTAGACGTAATCGGTTCGCGTTAAAATTTCATAGAATTATATTAAGAAGTTACAAAATAATGAAATAGAAATTGGGCCACGAAGAATTAGAAACTATTTTTGAATAAGACATTACGTCATATGTTGTAACGTCGCCTATTATATGTCACCCGCAGTGTTAAAACGAATTCAAGGACACCTCATTTGTCAAAATCGACCCAGCTGTCTGAGATCTAGAATGAAACTAATGAACACTAACACGTTTATTTAAACAGACACGTGAGAAACGTAATTACCCTCCTTTTGGTTTAGCTGTAGTTAAGTAAAAACTCGAGCGATATAATATTGCGTGGGATGCACACTTATCCATAGCAATTTCAGTTCGCCGTCGGTTTTCTTC
This sequence comes from Ceratina calcarata, assembly GCF_001652005.2. Taxonomy (NCBI): domain Eukaryota; kingdom Metazoa; phylum Arthropoda; class Insecta; order Hymenoptera; family Apidae; genus Ceratina; species Ceratina calcarata. The sequence continues at coordinate 189,543 of NW_017174545.1, read as the reverse complement.
GACTTTACTTTTTAAAGACCTTGATGAACATTCTTCGTCACACTCACCCGAGGTGAACAATCACCTCTTTTTATCATTGCTGGCAAGGATACTGTCGACGTACGCATTCAGTTACATATACATTACGTTTCTTTTTTCGTATCTTTATTAACAATTCGACCGGAAAAAGTGGCTGGTTGCTAGATTGGAGAACGGAATCGCGAGCTTCTATTCTCATTTATCGCGTTACACGTCGTTGCCATTGTGGGAAACAATTGCGGTGTCTTTCCTTAGTCTCTCTCTGCATATTGTCACGCTTTCGTTCATCGGTTACGGCTACACCTTAGTTACTTCCACGGATATCGGTGAACGGCGAACCGCAATCGGACTAATTTTCCACTCCCGTTTCCATTTCATAGCGATTGCCGAGCCTCGTTTAGCGACCCCTAAACAATGGAGATAATATATACATTTCATTGCTGGCCCAATTACACTCGGCTCGCAGTATCGTAAAACGAATATGAAATAGACCGGTCAATTTTCTAAGACCGTTTCTCCCTAAATTATGCGAGTCCAATTAGTTTCTCTGCAGAAATTGAAAGTCCGAGGGATAATGAATCGAGAGGCGTCGCATAGGAGGCTTCGACTACTTCTTAGCTTTTTTTTTGCGCCACGTGAAAGGGGTTCGGGAGACGCTTAATCGAGTATAGAATGTAACGGATCGAGAATGACTCTCGTAGCGTGGCTAACAAATTGATTATCCTTGAACCGCGTCCCGTACACATCCAGACAGCAACCGCGGAGTGTATTATTAAGCGGCAGAAGAATTCTACGAACTTCCGCGCTTCTGTAACGAATATAACAGCCACATTACACGTTGCCGTGTTTCGACGTATGCTCGTTACTCACGATTGCCATTCAATCGAACGATAATCAATCTACCCGGCTAGCCACGGGTCTTTTCAAATCCACAGGCGTAGACGATCGTCTGTTGGCAACCTATCGAACCTTGAAATTAGCCGATCGTCTCTACGAATGCGAAAAACTATCAAAGAAATCTTAATCCCTCTCTTTCCTTTTTCAATCGTATGCATTCTCAGGGGTGTGCCAACATTCGCGAAGCCTGAGACCTGTTCCACAGATTTTGTACTTAACTTTCACACGAAGTCGTTGTTAACTCAGCGAAGACACAGTCTGTTCTTTGATGAAACATTCGAGTGGCTCCAAACGGTACACCGTTTGCCGAACATTATGTAACGGCTTTGTCGATTTAAGGAGTCTCTCGGTCGTATCGCATCATCTACGAATGCCGGCTGTCTTTCAAACCTGACGATCCGACGAACGTGTCCGGCGTGTAAATAAAACGTGATCCTCGCATAAATCTTCGTCACCTGTATGACGAAATAGTTTCCGAATGTTTTGAGCTACGTTGGCATTGACCTGTCTTTTGAAAACGTTGCATCGTTCTTCCCGGAAACGTTTTAACAATATTTCTGCTAAAATTCCATCAACGGACACGGTGTCCTTGGTAGTGGTTTCGCCATAAAAGACCATCAGATTAAAACCGACGGCGTGGACTCGAGCAGGAGTTTCCTTATGGTAAAAGTAGATACCGTACATGTTGAACGATAGTCAAACTAGTTGTATCTAGAAAAAAATCAGCGAATTCTCAGTGAGTTCTACCCACGAGCATACAAGACGGTTTCGAGACCAATTAATCTTTCGTTGTATCGATGGAAAATCCGTCGGGCATTCGGAAAACCGATAAACGGCCCGGTTACGTAGTTCATTTATCGCGAACCAGCTCGCGTACATAGGTACTATGACCGATTAGATCTCGATACGAGGCTTAATTGCGAGTAGGTCCCAGGACGAGGAGGAGGAAGTTCGCGTGCGTGTTGCCCGGCGGAAAAGAACCGCGGTTCCCGTTCGGCTATCGAATCGGCCTCACGTAAGCAAACTTAATTAAATAAAAGCTGCGTTTCGTATTAGCGGACGGAACCCGCGCCCCGTGCGCGTATCGCGGGCGGTACGTACCGCGTGAGTTATCTATCGGAGTTACGCGGCTACGCTCGAACCGAAATGAACGTTTCTAACTTTAACGATCCGTATTTCATCCGTTTCTAATTTGTACGTTAGCAGGCCCGGCCCGAACCGGCCCGGCACGTATCATTTGCCGCCACTTAATAGTCAGCGCGTTCCATCAATCTCCCCGATAATTAGTAGTTCGTATAATGACAGAAACCATTAGCTTTACGGTCACGCTGCGCGGTGCACGCCCGGTGCAAAACGTCGATAATACTACGCGCTATTTTAGCTTTCCTTTTCTCCGTTTCGAAGCTCGGATATTCATTCCTATACGCGTCGGATAATTCATGTACCTGGGTTTTTATCGCGGGCATCGCGCTTCCGGGTTGACGTCACGGTTCGATATGCAATCTGTAAAAAGAGGAACGATCCTCGGCTGGCTACACGGGGGTCAGCCTGTCCGATTCTGCCCGATCGTTGATCTTGAAACCGACCGTTGTTTTAAGATAAGCCCAGATTTTCCGAGGGTATTCAATCAAGCTTTCTCTGCTAGAACCATCGACGGAGAAAGTAAATGCATAGAGATCACGGTGGATCACGTAACACGGTAAAGATAGCCCAAAGCGAAATGATCTGTGCACGGTGGTCTTATATAAATTTGTTAAAAGGCGTGTACTAAAGCGAAAGCTCGGGTTCTTATCCGAAGTCTATCACGCGTTCTACGAGCGGCCGACTAAAAAGGGGTGTGTTAATAAGGAAAAAGGAACAACGGTAGCTTATCCAGAAGTCCGTAGCTTTCATTCGGTCTGATCGACGCGCAACATCCGCGTGGCTCGATAGAAAAATCTCGCGTTTCTCATTCAATTATCTTCTTCACGCTCCTCGCTGCCCCGTTACTCATTCACTCATTTTGCTCGGCTATTCACCGATCGATCTTCTTGCGCTTAGCTCCTCGCAGTCGCTAAGCTATATCGATAAAATGCTCAGCGTCGTTCTGCCTCGCGGTGGCGAAAAGAGAAAGAGCCTCGTGGCAGGACGTTTCATTAGTACACAATTTTGCGCCGATTCAACGGTCGGCTTTTTATCCCGCGTATCTGATAAAAGCAATTACCAGAACGGCTGAAAACGATTTCCTTCGGTAATTCAAAGATTCATTTGTTTCCTTCGTACTACTTTACGAGGCTTCATAAAGTCGTATGAAGTATCGCGTATCATCCTCGCCTACCCGTGTGTGTGTGTGAGTGTGTGTGTATACGTATACATATAACGAGACGTTTTCGGAGGATGAATGAGTAAATGAATATCTTCGATTTATACATATTTGCACGGTTGTCTAATGACGGGATAAGAAGTACTATAAATCATACTGAATGTGTCGCAACCTTGAAAAACTTTGATTCGTTTTGAAGTTTGGATTTGGAACGTCCATCACCACGATTGTACGTTCATAGAGATACGATGATACGGTACGAAGGTACGATACGGTATGGATACGCACTTTAACGTTGTCACAATAAAGAACAAAGGATTACGTTCTACCACGTTGAATCCCTGAGAACCTTACCGAGGAAGTCGTGCGCTCGATCCAGACGTTCCTCGTGCCGGTTTTTCACCAGGAAGCTCGTCCCAGAGGAAGTCGATCCCGTCAGCATGAAACCTGGAAGAGTTATCAGTCCTCTCGCCCTCCTCCCTTTTTCCCTGCGTGGAATTCGTGAATGGCCGCGTCGTGCAGGAAATTTAACGTTCCCAACGCAGCACATACAACTATGTTGCTTCTTTCCACCGTCTGCCAATCAATGACTCGGCTGTATTAGACAATTCCGCGGAGGATATTAAATGTTGGCTGCGAGGAGGAAAGAGAGGAGGACTCGGCGGCCTGCTCGCTTCCGGAGCCGTGACTTCTGTCGGCCTCTGTAATTAGTAATTACAGGCGAACCGGGAACAGCAACAATATGGTGTCTACTCGGCAGGGGAGGGGACGAGGGCAGGGGAGAGATCGATGGGACGTCGATGACCTAACCGGGTGTAGGATTTTTAAACGCGGCCGCGGTATAGTACACGCTGTGTTACTCGCGAGCAGAGCCACGCGAGACAACCCGCTCGCTGCTGCCGGTTGCACGGCATAAGCGCGAGTGGGATCGCGTGGTTACGCGCGGTTACGTGGCAGATTGCGCGGCTGCCTGCGAAATTAACACTCGCCGAAGGGTTTTTAAGCGGTCGGTCTCCTCCGGTGTTTCTCGGTCTGAGGCTCGTTCGCGTGTTGCGGCGATTGTGCACGGAATGATCCACGGCAACGATTCCCGGTTCGGTCTGAGGCAATGGCTCAACCGTTCCGCTGCCTGTGAAGCCTGACGCTTGATCGACTGTTTGATTTTATTCAAAACAGTCGAAATCAATTTTTGTCTATATGGGATAAAGATAAAAATGATATTCAACCATTTTTATCACGGATCTTATTCTGTGTCCTGATTCTTATCACTGCGAATAAAAAGTACTGTGAATTTTACTGTGGATTAGTTTTGTTAAAGGGTAACGTCATTATAAAGATTACCGAAAGGTAGTGATACCTAATCGAATATACTGACCTACCCTTTATAGATGATATATCAGGGAAGACAAGATTTACGTCGAATATCTAGGCTCCGCACTGACTGTATTAAGGATGCAAATGGGTTATACTGATACATGTAGTAACAATGTTGGTACTCAGCGAATCGATTGTTAATAAAACGCATTTGCGATCCCTCAATTTCGATCATTACTTTTCGCTCGATCATCGAGAGTCTCGCGTCGCGGAGAATCCGCAACGTTGCACTTTTCTCGGTGGTATGCGGTTGATTACCGGTGGCGATTCACTGATTGAAATGGCTTTATCAATGATCGTTCGCCGGCCGTTCTTTATCGCGAAACTACACGGTGAGGAGTGCGCCTGGCCGCGAATCGAGCCATTACTTACTTCTCCGTGTCGTGGTCGCCTTGGAACAGATGCAAACAGTGTATAATTCAGCTCGATTGAACGTTCCAGCGTTACAATTTACGCCGTGGACGGGGAAAGGGAATCGACGAAAGAAAAATGGGAGGAAAAAAGGGGCGATAGAGAGAGAGACAGTGAAAGAGTGGAACAGACCTCGCCGCCGGTATTTACGTTATCGAATCGCGCTGGGAACCTTCCTCCACGAGCGGCACGCTCTTTTTCTTTAATTAAGTGTAGGATGTCGATGAAATTGCCGGTTGCAGCACCCGGGGGCGCAAACAGTGCAAAACAACCGGCCTAATGTTTATATTAAACTTCCGGAGTGGCCACGTGAACGTTTTGTTGTCCGCGGATAGGGAAGCTACCAGCGAATTAGCCGGTTGCAATCTAGATTACTTCGACAAAACCTTAATCGAGTCGCAAGAAGTACGTGCTCTTCGAGGAAACGTTGCGCATCGCCAAGTACTAAATGATTGTTACGTTTTAATACTTAATACGCATTCGTGCAACGTGTTACGACTCAATTTTAAAATTTTTTATCTCCGATGCTATTGATTCTTAAATAACATAGTTAACAATTTCTTCCTTCCTCAATTCCTTCGGTTATTCTGATCATTACAAGAAGTAAAATAAAATAAAAACTGTAAGAGTGTCATAACAGCAGCGATAAAACTACAGACCGTTATGATAACGCGTGTTTCATCGTTAAGTAAATTCTTAACAAGAAAAATAAGTAGAAAAGTAAGAAGTCAACAATAACAAAAAGAGGAACAATAAGTGCAGATGATACGTAGAATATAAATTGCATTTATTTATAAATTATAAATAGCTCGTGTGATGTATAAAACTGTTGCGAATATTTAAAGGCGAATACATATTTCAATGTTCGTTATCTAAAACACTTTTCGAATTCCTATCATACATGTATGACTTTATGTAAAAATCGGGATGCCAGTAGCACGTAATCGAAGCCACGCGGCAATTTAATTTATGCCGCGCGCCAAGCATAAATAAATGCGGATACAGACGCGGTAGATATAAATCGGCACACTGCGCGTCAGTGTTACCGTCTTGTGGAATTCAGTGTGTGACAGCTCGTTAGTGACAGCTCGGGATAGAGACGTCTGTATTGCACGGTCTATGGTCCAAGCGTTGCACCGAGTATCGTCATTTATCATTTTCCGCGTGCGCGAAACCGCGAATCGACAGAGTAATTTTGCTCGGTGGCTAGTAACCACCTGTTGAATCGCTCGATACTTCCTCGTGGCTGGAACTCGACGTTGCGTTGTTTCGACGTTTCGAATAGAATTTCAATGTTTTGTTCCCCGAGGAATTGCTTCAATCGTGGTTTAGAATGACAATTTTTTGTGCTGGCATTTCAAGTTATATGTTGTGAACTAGTTCTAATCTGAATCTAATCTTAACCGTGATTTTTTACAGAATTGTTACAAGCGTAATAATTCTTTTATTATACAATCATTTTCTTCCACCAATCGTATATTTCAATCATATTTTTAAATAAATTCGAATATTAAAAGAATCAGTTTAAATCGTGCGGTGTGACAACTTGTACTTCGACTCTGCGAGCGTTCATGCATTTTCCGCGTTGAAAATGATGCGAAGTTGGGACAAGCAGCGAGAGTATAGTAACGGGTCTCTGTGATGACGTTTAAAATGCTCGCGTGTAAAAAAGGAAATGATCGCGTGTGACAAACGACGTCGCGCCGCGCGTTTCGATCGGATCAAGCGGAAATATCGCTTTCAGCGCTCGTCTTGCTCTTCTTTCCGATGCCACGGATAGTTAAGGCGGCTATGTCGCTGTCGATGGCAAACGAATATTCATTTAATTAATCCTTCCTGCTGGATACTAGCCGCAGAAGTGTCCTTAACATCCGGATCTTTGATCTCGGCCGGTCTCGGCGATGGTGTTGGTCGAAGTCTTAACATCTTAAACCAATCATATTTTTCAACTTCGAAGAATGTTGCTAGGTTGGTTTCGACGACGCTATGATTAGCCTGACGCAAAATCTAATATTCATATTTTAAAAAATCTTATCAAACTAGTTGCATTATTTCTGTAGTTTTTCAATCTTCCCATAAGCAAACTGGCTTTTTATGCAAAACAATATCGATTTGATAAATTAAATTAATATTTATATTATCCGGTCAAATTGATAATGGGAATTATACTTTTTATGCTTTGAACATTTTCAGACAGTATACGCTTTATGTTATACTGTTTTGTTGATCCTGGAGGCAGAGGGGAATGAATGCAACAGGGAAATCTCTTGTTAACATGCTCAGTAACGGAAAGGAAGGGCTGTTAATAAAAGAGGGTCGTTATCTTTGGTGTAGTGGTAGGGGCCCTGCAGTAGAGCACGATAAAAAACTGTTTCAACAGTAATATTCTATGATACTGTTTTTTCTATAAGTACATGAAATTGTACTGAGTGTCCCATTTATATTTCATGATTTCATTCTACGTGTTCTGTAGTAATGTAAAACGTTCTTTTATGTAAAAATTGATTGTCTGTCTGGTCTGTTATTTGGAATCGTTATTGTAGATGTAATGATTTTAAAGGACTGCCGGTTGCAATTGAATGTTTGTCACGAAGATATGATTTTTTATCTCTTATTTATCGTTGCGCAACGATAGATAGTTAGTAGTTCCTTCGGATTAAGAGATTATGGTTAAACGTAGTTCGTTTGATCTTGAGAAAAATGAGACACGGTTACGCAGTCGCGAGATCTGCGATAACAATTAACCTTGTTGTGCCACATAGAGAATATTGAGAAGGTAAAATAAACGATATGTACAAATATTTTCTCCTAGTTAAAATCGGTATATTATAAAGAATGAGGTAGTCAGTTAAAGCCTTTCTCTCGTCAGTGATGAATAACATCGATAAGAGAGAAAGTTAATTAATATCTATTGGGAATTGAGTTGGCCATCGACGGTTCGCGTTGAATTCGCGGGGAACAACGCCACGCGTGATAACAGGAAGTTTTATTGTTCACTATCGGGGGAAACGGTGAACGAGAAACACGATTTCCTTTAAGCCGCGGACTCGAGAGCAACGGAGGGCTGTTAATATATCCAGGGAACGAGCTACATGACAAACAGGTTTCTCTCCGTGGCGTTGTACACTGTTAGGCAGCCACTGAACCAGTGCCAAGTCTCTCTGGCAGGTGATAACGCGAGGCCGAACAGATTTTATCAGAATCGAATCCATCGCGAATTTACACTAATATTATTTAACAATTACCTCTTCCTGACCTATCCTTTGAAATAGAACAAAAATGAAATATAAAATGGTACGAAATATGAATGAATAAAAAATAATGATTTTTAGAGAATTGATCATAAAAGAATATTTTCATGGTAAAATAGTTTAGGTATAGATTATGCAACTTCGAGGTCGACTAGCATCGATAATATTCATCAGAAAATATCTGCAAGATTTATATTCTATTCCAATTTTCTCCGATTTATAGGTCACAATGTCAAGGCCATGTTACGCGGCTCGAGCACCGGGAGAGGGATGGTTCGCGTTTATCGGAGGATGAAACGGAATTACTATTCTAATTGGCAGCATGAATAACCATCCGTCGGTCGGTTGACCGGCTAGGAGGACGAACGGCGGAGGCCTCGGCGCGACGCGGCGTGGATCACGTGAGTACGAAAGAAAATTGCAAACACGATTAACCGCAATTACGGTAATGACGACGCTAAAGATCAGATATAGCCAGGGAACGGCTTTAACGCACACCCACACGCACCGCGGCGTATGAGCAACCGCGTGCCGGCCGGTAGTTGAAAAACACGTAGACCGTAACGATATCGAAATCGAAGGGGGACTCGGCTGCAGATGCCGAGTACATAAATACTTGCGGTGGTCCTGACAGCAGCCTAAACGCGTGTATCGTAGCCTCGTATCGTATCGCTGTTGCAAGTAATTCTCATTCCACATAAAATGGTATGAAATATGAATGAATAAAAAATAATGATTTTTAGAGAATTGATCATAAAAGAATATTTTCAAGGTAAAATAGTTTAGGTATAGATTATGCAACTTCGAGGTCGACTAGCATCGATAATATTCATCAGAAAATATCTGCAAGATTTATATTCTATTCCAATTTTCTCCGATTTATAGGTCACAATGTCAAGGCCATGTTACGCGGCTCGAGCACCGGGAGAGGGATGGTTCGCGTTTATCGGAGGATGAAACGGAATTACTATTCTAATTGGCAGCATGAATAACCATCCGTCGGTCGGTTGACCGGCTAGGAGGACGAACGGCGGAGGCCTCGGCGCGACGCGGCGTGGATCACGTGAGTACGAAAGAAAATTGCAAACACGATTAACCGCAATTACGGTAATGACGACGCTAAAGATCAGATATAGCCAGGGAACGGCTTTAACGCACACCCACACGCACCGCGGCGTATGAGCAACCGCGTGCCGGCCGGTAGTTGAAAAACACGTAGACCGTAACGATATCGAAATCGAAGGGGGACTCGGCTGCAGATGCCGAGTACATAAATACTTGCGGTGGTCCTGACAGCAGCCTAAACGCGTGTATCGTAGCCTCGTATCGTATCGCTGTTGCAAGTAATTCTCATTCCACAGGATCAGTCAATAAGAATTATCATTTAAAATGATTCCGTTAAAAATCTTTATAGCAACGAAATGCGATTTATTAAAATGCAAGAATGAATTAATTTTGTAAAGCACCATTAAATACAAAATTCTTGTACGTCTTCTGATCCATCCGGATTTCTCATTGTCGTCTAAAAAGCGTCACGTAAAATATTACAATAATATTGTTTATGGAGAAGGTTGTTCCGTAAGGGAGAGAGTTCACTGGCTTTTATACCGTTCACTGTGTTTACACGCAGGCACGAAAATTGTGGGGAAAATGATGTGGTAGGCGGTCTGACTGACCGAGGCCAGGTCGTGTCACGGGGGAGCCGGCATCCACGCCCCCATAACGATCGAAATTCATTTCCATAATTATCTCACGAGCGCGGATCGTTCGGAGGCTGCAGCGTATAGCAGGGAAACACGTTCGGCCTGATTTCGAGAGCTGTAACCGGAGACGCGCGGTTGTTCTCTGTTCGCGGACCGCGGACGGAAGTTCGAGGTTAAATTCTGCGAGTCTACCGTCTCGTTATCGTGCTTGCTAATAAGCACGCAGCTATTTTCTCATTCGTTGCTCTTTCATTATTCGGCTGCAGATTTGTATGCAAAATAGAACGTTTCTGGTGTCGGTTTAAAAAATTTAAATGGTAACTTCTATCATTTTGTGTTATGCTTGCAGCTTTTGATGTTTCATATATTTTGCGTACGTGCCGTCTTTACGCACATTCAATCTTTTCGTGAATGCATCAAATTCGTACTTTACTTGTTACTACATACGCAGGTATTTTAATGATTCTGTTCTACCGGACCAAAACTGACGTCCTCGATATTTTAAATTTCACTTTTTTCTAATACTTCCTCCAGTATAATAATTTGATAGAAATATTTACGTTCCTGAAATATGAACAATTGTTCAGGTATACATTCGCAAGTTTTTAAGATTCGACCAATACTTTTGCTTCGTTCGTAGATCAGCGTTTCGGATGAGCATTCGCTCGGCTCAAGAGTTCGTTTCGTGTTAAACGATGTTCGCGTAATCGACGTATATCCATCGGAACGTAAATTCTTCCCGTGATGGATCGTTAATAAAGCTTAGGCGCGCGCGGTATCGATGCAAAATAAATAAGGCACATTAAAACCGAGTGAGAAAGCAAAGCGAGGATGGGGGCCAATTAAAGCATCGTGGCTAAGGACAAAAAATGCGATTCTCATTAAGGAAGCCGGTTTCGACGAACTCGGAGAGGATTTCGCTTGCGCAGTCTGATATATTCGCGGAACGTGTCTTACATCCCAACGCTTTTCCACCTTGTCGCCGTTCGTTCCTGCTCGTTTTAATTGTGAAAGCGGGAGAGCGTGAACCGAAAACGGCTGGTATGCAACGCGACGGAATCCTAGCGTTCATTCGTTATTCCCATGGCGGAAAAACCTCGCGAGGATTTACGTGAACACCCGCGCGGCGCGTTGGTGCCCCTTCTGTGCGTGATCAATGCCCCGCGTACATTTACATATCCGCCAGCCCTCATGATTGCAAATGTACTGTTTAGCGTGTTCCCCGTCTGGATCCTTCCTCGTGTCTCCTTCATTTTTTTTTTTTCTTCTCTCTTTCTATCCGGGATCGGTCCGCGAACGCCGCGCGGAAAGTCCGTATCATCAGCCGTAATGTCGCTTTTTCATAACGGACCGGTAACACGACCTTAAATCCTCGTTTCTTCGATCCGCACGGTCGTGCACATTAAATTCAGCGAGGACGCGAGATTACTTATAATTAAACCTCCTGGGCAACGCTCGGCCTGCTCTCGTCGGCTAACTCATTCGCGTATGCGTGTCTAAAGCTTCTCGAAAACGGCGGACGATTTATTTTTTTAACTTCTCCCGTAGACTGGTTGTTTGCAGTACATTACGCACAGCCCGCAGTAACGTATGTACGTGTATATGCGTGACTCGTACTTACGTATGTACCTCGTTACGCGACAAATTAATGCGGGGGTGTGTAATAATTATCAGATCCGGTTGGTCTCGTTGCGATACGAACGGTCTTCGTATTATTGCACTACAAATTGAAGCCCGTACAACTATATCGAACGAAATAATTACTCGCAGTTTGCACTGGTTCTTCCACAGACTTTTTATTCAAATGTTATTATATTATCTTTCATTCTTCTGTCTTTTTTTATAAATGCATAAAAATTTGTAATCTATGGTTCGCCTGGTGGAAAATCATTGATCCTTATCTGCGTTTTTAACGTAGACTTCGGGACGAGAAAAATGGCATCGGTACACGTTTGCTCGGGTAAAAATTTTCTGGGTCTGACCCCTAAGAGGGCGATTCTACTAGCGCAGCAGAGAAACATCTCTTAATTGTATCTACAGTAATTAATCTTCCAAGTTCATATTGATTTATGATTCGCGGTTGAACTCGTTAGTTGATTTATGGTCGAATCCCGAATTGATGATCGAGTTTATGAATTCATTAGTCGAAATTCTTAAGTCGGCATCGGGCGTTCGTACGATACGCATAATCCGTTTCGTCTTCTCGCATTTTCTTTGCATACTTTTTTTTCTCGCATCGTGAGGATTGAGAGATTTGATTATCGTTTTCTCACCCCCGCCAGAACGAATTCCGCGAACGCGACCATAATACACGCTCACGTGAGGTACAGCCGAGTTCTTCATTATCGTCAGGGGCCTAAATTGCGTGGGCGTACCTATACCTTCGTACACGTTACTTACCTTGATGTACTGTACCTAGCGTGTATATGGCCGCACGCACACGGGCGCACAGGGACACGCGGCGAAGCACGTAAGCACGGTACACGCTTGCACGCTCGTGGGCACAGGTTCGCGAGGCGAGAAGCGCCGAAGTTGCGCGAAGCTGGCCGAGCGCCGCGAAGCCGGTTGTCGCGCTCCTCGCCAGATGCGACGTCGAGTCAGTATCGCGTCAGTCCTCAAGTGGAATTGGTCAGTGATCTGTGTCAGAGCAGGGCCAGTTGTTAACCCGTCTACTTCATCTTTTTCTCGCCGCGGTTTTCCCGGTCAACCATTTCTGTCCGTATCGGTTTTCACGGTCTCGCCGAGGGACGCAACGGTCACTTTACTCGCGCGGTGATATTCGCTCGGCTCGACTCGGCTCCGCTCCGCTCGCGAACGTCCGCCCGGTATCCGCCTATACCCCCTTAGAGTTAGATATATAACACATACATACGTGTACCGCGTACGTACCCTATAGTACAATAATACAGTGAAACACAGTGGAGTTACCAGTGGGAAAAACAAAAAATTGTTTGCAAGCGGACGTGCCTCACGGCGATCGTCGTTCACCACGTTCTGGATCGGAGCAACGGCGGCAGGTGAGTGGAGAGTTTTTAGTTGGATATTGTTTTCGTGGCGACCTGTTCTGCTCGCCGGACCCGCCGGGTCCCGCAGGGCCCTGGTTTCCAGTTGGTCCCGATTTCTCGGAATTTTTCGCGATTAACCCCCTAGGCGACTGTAGCAACTCCGTTCAGAGCTTGACTATACGAAAGAAAGTAGAAAGTTTTACTTCAAATCTATTTAGTTATTAGCATTCTATCCTGTTTCAATTTAAATATTAAGTACATCCGGACGGAAACTGATCTGAAGTCAGCTGAAAAGCTGTGTTACAGTGCAACAGAAATTGTAACTAATATTGTAAGGCTAGCTCTGATTTAATCCTGGTACTTGAGTATGAATCAAAATACTCTTTACTAAAAGATGAACATATACGAATGCTTTCTGTTGCAATAATACAGCGAACATTGTCATATTTTAATACAACATAGTACCAGAGAATATTAAACCATTAAATAGATTTTGATCAATGCAGCAATATGATGTTAAATAAGAACACTTGAGAAATTAAAATAGGATAACTATTTCATACATTATGTTGTATTTTGAACAATCATTGAATATCATTCATTTATTATTTTATTACATTCGGTGAAAGATTTGCCAAGGTTATTACGTACATGTATGTACGTGTTTACGTGATTTCGAGGGTCATGCATCCTTCGAGAGCCCCTCACCCACGAAATATACTACGCACTCTATTTGTTTATGATACAGGAAAAAGTTGTTGAATTACGTCGCGAATCGTATGTCGCCCTTCATTTCCAGTTTTTTTTGTCTTTTCCTTTGTCCTTTACTAGTAATTCTAGTGAGAAATTGCGTTCATCGATATTCAAAATTTTTATTACACATTGAAGTATCTGTTTTTTCTAACATTTTATCAGATATTTGTGTCTGTTTTATTTGTTATCATATAATATTCGCAATTTTATTTTTACCGACACCTGTTTTCTATAATTTCATCTAACTTACGCCATGAAAATGTTCAATTCGTTCGAATGACGAATGTCCCGTTAGATGAATTAAAAATAAGATAATTGTACTAAGTCGTACAGCATGACGGACTATGTTTGTTTTTTTAAATCTACGAGGTCGACGCGTTACGCACAACCCTTCTTTTTTGCGATCCCTTCCGATATTAGAACATCGTAATTACGCGTTACTATTATTAACTGTTAATACGCGGCCTGGGCCCGAACTGGTTTGCAAATCCGGATTCTCGTAACGTTGCCTGGTGCACACACCGCACCGCTCGGAGCATGTCTCCGCCACGAATGAAACCGTGTAGCGTACTTACCTACTCAAAACGCTATCTGACTTAATATCTAGATCCGAAAGCCAACGTCGGGCGTACGCTCGAGCGGCAAGCTTCACGCGAACATTCGGCGCGATCTCAGAAATGGACACGCACATAAGATTATTCAATGCGCAGTTAGTAAAAAATAGCATTCTGTTGCAAACTATTTTTTTCAATTCTTTTTTACAATTTTACATGCCAGAGGGTTGAAGTAGCTCTTCTACTTTATTTTACTTCCACGTTTGAAATAAATTCGATCTTCACGCTTTTCGCAAAGAATTGCTCGGTCTAATAGAAGTTCACATATTTATCAATGGTAGAGTAGCTGGCTGTTGGATTTAAACTTTCGAGAGGCGAATGCAGTAACGTATTTTCCACATCCGGAGCGGACAATGGCCCGCGAGTCGCACGAGTGGCGAGCAGCACGGCGACGGCGGCGCGCGGCGTCGAGGTTAAAATCGAATGTGTGTCACGTTCACCGGCCGCGTCGATTAGTAATCGGAGCGCGCGAACGGCAATTACACTTGAAAAAGTCAATGTTACGTTGGAAGGTTTCGGGTACGGGTTGCGCAACACCATGTTCCGGGTTACATCCGTGATCTGTTGGTTTTCACAGGCCCGTGAACCATTCGTATTCCGTATTTGTAATCAGCTCTTTGTCCGTACGGGGGATTAAACGCGTGAATAGTGCTTTTGCACCAGTGACTGTTCGGAGAAATTTTATCAGTCATCAGATCGTTTCAGATAGCTTTGTACACTTTTCTCAACCTTCATCATTATCGTCATCATTTATGCGTCATCATTTTTACAATAGTCATAGTATGCTTTAAACAACGTTCAGGGTATCACAAAATAATTAATAGGGTACGTCATTATTGTCGTTCAGTCGTTATCATGTTTTATCTGCGCCTGTTATCAACGCGTATGGCTGCTGCGCCAATTAACTTTCAATCACGAAATCGTAAAAATTATTTCCTCATGTCGTTATCGTACGGACACGTCACTATTAATGTACGGAGAAGATGCACACCGATCGCTCACGGCTTTCTAATAGTTTTCGAGGATATTCATCGAAACGTTTACTGTTTTCACCCCCGTAACGTAAATGTCAGCAGATACGACGAGATATACCTCAGGGGTACCATAAACGCGGAAAGTTTCATTAGAATCCACGATTGTCAATCGTCCGACGTTCCCTGTAATGATAGTGATCACTTGCCGTGCCACGGGAACCTTAAATGTCACCAGGCGAATAGGTGCCTCGCGAGGCTCGCTCCTGATCCCGGCATTAAGCATCATACGCGTAATTTACTGACGTTATTTACTATACAATTAGACGTACGCTTGTCTACTTGTGTTATATTTCTGTAACGTATCAACTGTTGCATCATGCTGCATAAATCATATAAAAATCATTTAGTACATTTCGCTTAAAATGTATACAAATATTAATGTAAGCTTCACTTCTTCGACTGATTTTCAAACAATTATAGGAAATCTGTTAATATTTAATGAAACTAAGTTTCATTGAACTAAACTTTCATGAAACTAAGTTTCATTAAATATTAACAGATTTCCTATAATTGGTAATTAAGAAAAAATAAGGCACAGATCTATTAATATCTTCGAGTCTCATCCCATTAAAAAAATTAACTAAAATCAGAAATAGATGAAGAATCATTATCCACAGTTGTGCAGATAGTCCTAAAGTATTGAAATTTGGCATAACAGAAGTTCCTTCGACCATTCATTGAAATATGACAAACATTAGTCAAGAAGAATTAATTATTTTTCTTCATTTGTTGGAGCTTATTGAATCGATGCATTCTTGCATTTTAACAAATCGTATTTCGTTCTCATAAAGTGTTTTAATGAAATCAGTAAACGTTATCCTTATAAATGATAAGACTCAAGCAACTGTGATACGCAGGATGATGCAAGTAGATACGCTTTACGCGCTCGGTCCCGCTCGCGCATGGTAATGGTCCCGGGAGTCCCATCAGCACTGCGACGCGCGGGCCAATGGAGAGGGAAAGAGAAATCTCTTAGTTTTTCTGAGGACGCTGGCCAGGGCATAATATACGATACATACGGTGTAACGAGGTATGTAATGGGTAATAATGTGTAATGATATAATGCGTACATTCCGCGCCGTACGTTTGCTATAACAAACATTGTTAGCGGGGACGGCGAACGCGGCGCGGGTTCCCTGACCGTAAAAGGGGCCCCGTGGTCCTTCCACGAGGATTCCGCGAACGGCCTTTGACGATCCGCTTGTCGTAATACTCGTACGCCTCTGGAGGAGAACACGCTTCTGCTTCAACTTACCCTTCCGTGCTCGCGCTCGTGCTCGCTTCGATCTCCAATTCCGGGTACAAATAGGACGATCGGTCGTTGCGTCGTCCCCAGTTTGTACCTCGGCTCGCACGGCTCGATTGCCAACTGATACGCGAATTCAGTATGGATTTAATGGAGGAGAACGTTTGCGAAATATCCGTGCGATGTTTTCAACGCTTTCAGCTTTTTCAAAGCAATTAGTACTGTAACGAAATTCATTTTTGTTGTACGCTCGCACGGGTGTAATTGCTGATAATATACGTGATAATGCGATCTGACTCGTTAGGAAAGAGAAGCACAGGTTGCTATGATGCTCGTTCATAAAAAACGAAATGAACTGTCGTCACTTTTGTTATATGTATTTTACAATCTTAGCGAGAAATAGCAGTAGTCGCTATTTAATTCCGTCACGCAAGACTACCTGCTTATTTGGAACGAAAGCACAAGTGATAGGTTGCAAGATCATCAGTTAACGTCGTGACGACGAGAAAAGCACGCGATAATTAAACATTTCCACAGTGGTCCGATGCATCGGCCGAGATAAAGCCGTCCTCCGGTAAAGACAGTAAAGTTCAGGCCGCGGACGACGCGACGGTTTCACGGCTCTCCACGCCGATTTATCTGACTCTATCTGAATCTCCGTCGATCCTTCCTTTTGTCCATCCGGACCATACATCGTCGCCCGATTATTCTTTTCCCTCGCGGTACGGCCTCCGGGTACACGTCTCAATAGCCGCGTATACACCGCTGCTTAACACCGGATGATTTGAATGCGTGCAAGGACGCGGTCGCCGATCCAACGGCGAGCCCTGCCCGCTTGAAATGGCTGCCGGTCAGTCTCGTTTATTTTCCTTGATTCTTATCGGGCCCTGTCGTTTGATCACACTGGACTAACGCCTGGAGACAGTTTCATCTTCGATATCTCCGATTGTCAGCGAAATTCACCAGTCTGTCTTTTTATCTATTCACTGTTGAGAAACATTGGTAGAATGTGTCGTATGAAATGCTACATTTCTCCTATAATGATTGATGCAAAAATCGTGGCGAATTAGGCAACGGAGGCAACTCCAAGTTGGAATAGTAGATTATTTTTTATTACATTACACGTACGATGGGTTAGTACATTACACGTATTATTGGGAAGGTAATTAAGGGGTGGAAGACAGTTTTTACTCCAATTAGACACCCTCCGATGTCGAAACGATTTTTTTTGTCACGGGATGCTGTTCTAATTCGACGGCTCGTTCGAGGAATTCAGAGATCCCTCCGGATCATCGAACTGTGACCAGTACTTACCGACTTTCCACGCTAGAGTAATCCCCGCGCGGCGCACGAATAAATCGAGCAGACTCTCGTTTTCAAGAGAATTATCCGAACGTTGAAAACGATTCGAACATTGTACCAGCGACTGAAACAGTTTCTTCTTGAAATCACCTCTTTTTTTCTTTTTTTTAAGGAGAGAACTTCGTGAATCGAGAAGTCGAAGTTCTCGAGTTTTTTTTTAATATAAAAAGAATAATGAATGAATTATTTCGAAGTATGAAATACGTTGTGTTGCATATCTACTCTATTAGAATATGCAAAATATCGAAAGGCTTAGTGCATATTGCAATGTTTAAACGATAAGCGAAATTTCTATGTAAAATACATTTGATCGTGACGGATATTTTATTTTGCATAAAAATCAGTTTACGACGTGGCGAATGTGAATTTCAAATTGCATTCATACGCGGCTTCCTTAATTCGATCGGGTCGCGAGCATTGTTGCGGTTTTCGACTTGGGTTCTGATTCGGGGTTACAACGAGGAGAAAGCCCTGTCCGCGACGGACGGTTAATTTATGTTTCGCGTTCGAAATAGTTTGTTAACGCTTTATGAACCGGTTCCTGCACGGCTTCGAGTCGCTAATATATTACCGGCGCGGCGCGGCGCGGCGCGTTGCATCACCGCATCAGATTATATCGCGCTAAACGCGTTACGCTCGGCATGATTTTTCGACATAGAGCGGTTTTAATGCGTTCCCGCTCGGGTCCTCCCTTTTTCGCCCTATCTTTCCTTTCCGTTTTTTCTTTTATTCCTCTATTCCTCGTCATCTCGGTTCGCGCTGGAGGAAACAGCCAGTCCGGCGCGGCAGTCGCAAAAAACTACTTATAGGAAGCGAGCCGCGATAAAACAACGTTTTATCAGAAGCAATTACCGATCGCGCAAAACATAGATCGTTCAGCCGATCGTTTCTGGAATGCAAAAGACTGCTCGTGTGGGAAAGTCGACGCCGGTCGCTGATAGACGCGACGCGACGCGACGTTTCGTCCGGGATTCTCGGGACAGCTCGTTGACGAGTCGCATAAGTAGTATACACGTAAATTGAGGCGGTGCGCCGAGCCAACCGGTTCCAATCGAAACCGAACAAATCGAATCGAACGAATATTAGCTTGTTACATAAATTCAACACAGTTAAACATTTGATACACGCACATCTGTTTTAGTGAAAAATATATTCAGGTATTACGTGTTTATGTACACCATTACTTCGTAAGATATCATTCCTATATACTATGTATTAAACGTGAGCCATGTCACGATTCGCTCCCTATAAGTGGGTATGACAATGGTTTCATAGATAACAATGAGATTAGGATTCATTTTATTGATGCAATAAATGTTCAATGTATTGACCGTGTTGCTTGTCTCGTTCAACGAAATTATTATTACTGTATAGAAAAGATTTTCATACTCTGCAACTTCCGGTTGATACGTGACTGTCGAAATCATTTCTTTTTCGAGAACAAAACCTCGAATGAAAAAATGTTCTTCATTTTTGTTTGCATATATTCATATATTCATCACTTGTCGTACCGCAGTTTCTGGGACACCCTGTATTTAGTGAATCTTTGTCCCCTATTTGCATCGACCAATATTTCCTGATGCGATAATAAATAAAAGTGCGACGTCGACTTTGTCCGTTGGTCAAACAATGCACCATTCTCCTTGACCGTTCACCGGCCATTTTACCCACCATTGAGTACCCGGTAGGACAAAGTGGCGTAGTGGATGTACACAGGGCGCATCCGTGGCGTAATCGACGAGGCTCTGACCGACCTTCGATCGTCGAAGAACCGGAAGATCGAGTCGTCCTCTCCGCTCGGATGCTCCCGAGCAGAACCGGGACCAACCGGTGACTCTTCATGGCCCCTCGTAAACGCCAATTACAATAATTACGATAACTGTGGCGCCTGGTCGCGGAGCAATAGACGCCGACTCCTGTCCACGCTCAACTAGCCGTGCCCGCTTGCCTCCTCGCTGCCTGCCTTCATCCCCTTTATTAATCACACCGGTTAATTAATATTCCGGGTCGTATCGAAGGTAACGATTAGCCTATCGGGCGTGACTGGTTTCGTTGCCGTTTGTTTTAATGATCGTTACCCTCTAGATAAACCGCGTTCCTAATGTTGGCTACCGAGTTCCATTATTTTCATTAAAATATGTTGTACAGGATTTTGTTCATTTAGTGAAGTTTATTGAAATAGTTCAGTCACAATTCATTCTCACATGGTCTTTAAAAGAAATGATTTCATTATTTTAAATATTGGTTAGTGGGAAAAGTATTGAAAGATTTTTGTCATTTTTTTATTAAACGTTAATTTTTATTGTCTTACCCTAATTGCAATACTTAAGATTATGAACGCGCCGTGGTATGTAGCAATGGTACACAACTGTGATACGAGGATACGAGTGAGTACGCAGCTTTATATATTGTGTCAATGATTGTAGTGTCAGTGACAGCTTGAAACGAGTGAACTCTGTCATTTAGCGGCGGACGTAACCCTCTCAGGGGGACTCGTTTCAGGCTGTCTGAGATTTCACGGTGCACAATGGTTGCTCGTCTCTCGGCTCGAGAATAGGAGGACTCTCTCGTTGCCCCCGTTTCATGCTCACGTTGTTCGCCGCGGCAATTTTAGCCGTTTGACACAGTAGCGCGGCGTGTAACGACCTTCGCGGATAACAGCCCGCTGCTAAGCATCCAATTTCAAACGCGACGCTAAAACACTCGCGACGGGGTAATTCGCTGGAGAACAATGCTCTTTTCTTCAAAATCTACAATGCTGAGCTAAAAGGAAACTAACTGCTTTTCTTTTCAAACCTGGCTTCATTTCGCTAAACTCGTTAACTCATTTATAATATTCGCTCCCAGTCGTACTTAAGCAGAAATTAATACATTTTACACTGGTATTGCACTTTTACAAACTTTTCGTATGAATGCAGAAAATGCGTAATCCATCGATCGATGCGTAGATTTGTTTGTCTCGATTTGAAAAAAATGAACTTGAACAAAAGACTTTGGCCTCGCGTACGCATTTTACAGGCAGGAAACGTCGGATTTGTCTAGTTGGGGCACGACAGGAATTGTTATAAATTATCGTTATTAAACACGATACCGTCACGAAGGGGAAAGCGCGTATGAATGGCGTTCGTGTTAATAAAACGGGCAGATGAATTTCTCGCCTGTCTGGGACAACGTTTATTGCCTCGTTCGCGGCGAGAAACGCGAATTACCATGGATTCGCTCGCGAGCATAAAGCCGGGCTCGATAAACGGTTATGATTGGCCGCTCGATTCCGTATTGCCGAGTGTAGCCAACAGCCGAGAGTGCTTGTATGTACACGCACGTACGAGAGCTGTTAGATTAAAACCTTTCTTGTTCGTCCCGGTTGGAATTCCCGTTAATGGCCGTTCAGAAAAGAAACCCCATGCTCGATTGAGCGAGATGGACAATTTCGAGAGGGAATGCGTGACCGCGTGTCCACCATTCTTCCGCCGGTTTTTGTGTCTAGGTTAAAAAACGGTATTGCGTGCTAATTTCGCTGTTAGATGCCCAGCGACGAGCGTGCCGTGCTACCTATCTGGAACGTAGGGAATTTCTAACCGGTTTCCATACATTTTCGGCTGCGTACATCTCTCGTTAGG
>NW_017174545.1:162769-167394 GCF_001652005.2 Ceratina calcarata | reverse complement strand
TTTAAAAGAAATGATTTCATTATTTTAAATATTGGTTAGTGGGAAAAGTATTGAAAGATTTTTGTCATTTTTTTATTAAACGTTAATTTTTATTGTCTTACCCTAATTGCAATACTTAAGATTATGAACGCGCCGTGGTATGTAGCAATGGTACACAACTGTGATACGAGGATACGAGTGAGTACGCAGCTTTATATATTGTGTCAATGATTGTAGTGTCAGTGACAGCTTGAAACGAGTGAACTCTGTCATTTAGCGGCGGACGTAACCCTCTCAGGGGGACTCGTTTCAGGCTGTCTGAGATTTCACGGTGCACAATGGTTGCTCGTCTCTCGGCTCGAGAATAGGAGGACTCTCTCGTTGCCCCCGTTTCATGCTCACGTTGTTCGCCGCGGCAATTTTAGCCGTTTGACACAGTAGCGCGGCGTGTAACGACCTTCGCGGATAACAGCCCGCTGCTAAGCATCCAATTTCAAACGCGACGCTAAAACACTCGCGACGGGGTAATTCGCTGGAGAACAATGCTCTTTTCTTCAAAATCTACAATGCTGAGCTAAAAGGAAACTAACTGCTTTTCTTTTCAAACCTGGCTTCATTTCGCTAAACTCGTTAACTCATTTATAATATTCGCTCCCAGTCGTACTTAAGCAGAAATTAATACATTTTACACTGGTATTGCACTTTTACAAACTTTTCGTATGAATGCAGAAAATGCGTAATCCATCGATCGATGCGTAGATTTGTTTGTCTCGATTTGAAAAAAATGAACTTGAACAAAAGACTTTGGCCTCGCGTACGCATTTTACAGGCAGGAAACGTCGGATTTGTCTAGTTGGGGCACGACAGGAATTGTTATAAATTATCGTTATTAAACACGATACCGTCACGAAGGGGAAAGCGCGTATGAATGGCGTTCGTGTTAATAAAACGGGCAGATGAATTTCTCGCCTGTCTGGGACAACGTTTATTGCCTCGTTCGCGGCGAGAAACGCGAATTACCATGGATTCGCTCGCGAGCATAAAGCCGGGCTCGATAAACGGTTATGATTGGCCGCTCGATTCCGTATTGCCGAGTGTAGCCAACAGCCGAGAGTGCTTGTATGTACACGCACGTACGAGAGCTGTTAGATTAAAACCTTTCTTGTTCGTCCCGGTTGGAATTCCCGTTAATGGCCGTTCAGAAAAGAAACCCCATGCTCGATTGAGCGAGATGGACAATTTCGAGAGGGAATGCGTGACCGCGTGTCCACCATTCTTCCGCCGGTTTTTGTGTCTAGGTTAAAAAACGGTATTGCGTGCTAATTTCGCTGTTAGATGCCCAGCGACGAGCGTGCCGTGCTACCTATCTGGAACGTAGGGAATTTCTAACCGGTTTCCATACATTTTCGGCTGCGTACATCTCTCGTTAGGAAGGTATCAAAATTCAGAAAGAAATTCTAAGAAAAAATTAGATTTTTAGGTCGATGAAGTTTGACACACAAATGATTTTATAATTCTTCGTGAGAAATCTGTATTAAAAGTGCTGGTTCACCGCCATTATCCCTCTTTAACAAAAATAGCACGGGATCATCCTTCAATTAACCCCAGACAACCTTCACCCGAATCCATTGCCTATTGGGAACATCCAGAATCGGAGATACCATTCCCAGGCAAGCTTAATAGATCCTTCCGTGTTATGCCCGGTCCCTTTTACCTTTAGAGACGAAGCCGCGCTCCGACTTCCTGGAAATCGAAAAAGACTCCTCCGGATTGTATCGAGCTGCAAATTAAACGGTCTGTCGCGGATCGACTCCGTCCGAACCGATTATATCTTGGACCGCCTTGGAGAGTTATATAGGGCCGCACGAAAGGGTCCTGACAGAAACACCATGGCTCGGTTGAAAAATAAAAGAGTGCAACCGGGGACGAGCCTGATCTACGAGATATAGTGGGTGGCCAAGCCTTTTGCTCGTCCCAGAAAAAATGCTAAATCCCTTATAAGGATACTCATAGGAACAGTATGGTTCCTTTCATTTCGTTCACAAGCTGCGACTTTTATTAAGTGAGGAATTATACTCTTCGACTGTATTCTTTTCTATCTCCTAGTGGCTTTCAGGGATTAGTTTGATGCTGATCGTAGGCGATAGTTTAATCTCAGGTGGTAGAATATAATAGAAAAATAAATAACAGAAATAATGTTTTCAAGTAAATTGAAAAATGTATAGACATTCGTCAGGTTTTTCTAGTCTGTTTCGTAACTGATCGCAGGTAAATAATTGTGTACATATTACATTTTGTCATTTAAAGCAGAGAGTCGAGTTAGAAAGGTGAGTTGCACTCACGCGAGGCCAACGCGTGTAACAATGCAACAATGCGACACCAGAGGCGAACGCTGCCCGGGAAAGTGTTACAAGTATAGTCCGCTGCACATTGTATGCCTCTTCGTGGCATACTGAACGAATACCCGTTATACTCGTTTCAAAGATTTAAGCGTTTTGCGCAATCAGTCGCGCTCTCGTGTCTCTTTCCTCCTCTCCCACACAAACGCACACGAGCGTAAGCATTCTGTCCGATGTGACACACTTCCCTGCGATAGAATCCCGAGTACAACGTGTTGTTGACCTATCGCGTGTACACCGGAACGTGGAAAAGCTGTTTTCAAGGCTCGCCCATCAAAATTTTCATCGATCGCGGGCAACTGTAATTACTACGCTTCACCTAACAATTTTAACCCTGAAGAGTATCGTTTGAATTCCATCTTTGCAACGAGTCAATAAGAACTGTCATATATTGACTTAGGATTCCTATTTTAAATTTTGATTGCAGTTAGAATAGAACGACGGCTGAAAACTATACCATTTTGCTATACGCTGAGCATAAGCCTATATGTGTTAGGAGTTGCAATGCTCCTTCGACCTTGTTGGTTACGCTAGCTTGTTAGGCCCCGTGTCTCGCCGATCTTCGCTCATAAATCATTCGCGTAAGAAAGCGAGCTAAGGACCAGGCCGGTTTTTTTACACGGGCTATTAAACAGTTGCAAAATGCGGCGTCTGAATGTGGCTTAATTACCCGGACGGCACAAATTACCGTCGTCTATTTAATGGCCGGCAGCGTCGCCTCGTGGTTTTCAACGATCAACGTTTTACTTTCAACTCAATCTTTACTACTAACGTCCCAATTGGGAACAATACGTTGCATTATCGGCGCAAATCATTTTATCATATCGCGTTCCTAAATTGAAATTAAGGCATCCGGTCATTAAAAATTGCACGTTATCTTTATATCCCAATTGAAATTTGCAGTTGCACGGATGAGGCTTGGTATTAGATTTTACATCAGGTTTAAAATGTTATCATTCACTGTTTTTAGTACGTCAGCATAATTGAACGTAATATGTGAAAAGTGCATTCCGAAATGCATACGGTGAACTCAGAATGTTAGCCGAGTGCCGAGCTGTGCATTCTACGTCTGGTTTTTTCCTCGCCGTTATCAGAGATGAGAGATATCCTTCTCGCGCGCGCGCAATTAATAATACCTTTATCGGAGAGATGTTTCGACACGCGAGACGGTTACACCGAGCTATCAATCAACGTTGCCGACATAGCAGGAAGCTGACCTGAAAAGCTAGCTGGGTTCCCGTCGGTGGTTGCATACTATCTTCATTATGTCACGAGCGGTCGCGAGTACGCGCGTTACACTCGAAGAAATATGTCCCGGCCGATTTCGTTGCCTACAAATGACTGTCGCCTCGTTGCGACACCGTCGATCGATCGACGTCGCGTCGATCCCGGGGCCGCGATCCGATCCAACTGATCCGACGTCGAGATCCTCGATCCTATCGGAATTACACGTACCACTGTGCAATACCAACGTCGAACCGATGAACGCAATTTATGCAAAACGGAGCATCTAATCATTTCTCCTTAGAAGAGCATCTAATCATTTCTCCTTAGTATCACGGTAGGATTTTCAGTTTTAGCGGAAGAAATGCATGCAATCTCGAACTGACCTTTTACTTTCGTTAAAAAAGTATAGACTCAACACTTTCTGTGAATAAAATCTGCAGCCTAGTTATCTTCCATATTTTTCGGTGAAACGAACATGGAAAGAGAGATCGTGTCGATGGATAGGAAATCGGCGGGTATCGGTTGAACGCGACGCGACGGTACCACGGGGTAACGCTCTACTTGCCGAGAAATGTCAACCGCATTCTACAAGAGCGTGGCGCGGCGACCGGCCAGCCAGAACCGAACGTTCGCCCGTGCTAACGTTTTCTTTGCGCGCCTACGTTCCTCCTTTGATTCTCTATTGTTCGCCCTCGGATGATATCCTGAAACGTGTTCCCCAGCGGCGAACGTGCGCTCCGGGGACACGCCACACCGCGCCGAGAGCGTGGAGAATATGCATATTTAGTCGCGGCTCATGCCCGACCGAGTTTAAAGCCGCGTATCCACTTGTACCCTCGTATCGTCTCACCGTTGCCTATCGCACCGGCCAACCGTTGCATCATTGCATATAAATTGTATACTAAATCATAACACAGGGAAACAAAATTTTGTAGATTTTTTTCATTGCTTTTCAGGCAGAATTTTTTATTTTGTGTATCTTAAAAAGAGGAATTGCTTGTTTTGGTAAAAGATATAGTC
>NW_017174545.1:152872-162426 GCF_001652005.2 Ceratina calcarata | reverse complement strand
GTAAATTACACAAGTTATTCTAGTTTTGTTATTTACAAGATTATTTAATGTACACAGTAAATATTGCTTCAAACGATAATTGTTATCGATTTCACAAGATGTGTGAGTAACACGTATACAACGGTGACATGCAACAAGTATACTATACCACAAGTGGATACGCAGCTTAACAGCTGCGTCACGGAACCCTCTTTCATCGCTGCTGTTCTACACCATGGCTTTTCATAATCGAACGTGCGGGAAAGTGATCCCGTCCAGTTTATGCTAACTTACGACCATCAGTGAACTTTGTACTTTTCCTGGTTGATGCACGATTCTAGTAAATCCTTGCGTAAGAGAAATTCACTGGCGCACTTCTCAGATTCAAGACGATAGAGTCAAATATATAGTAATAGAAGTGCAGTAGATTACGATCAGATAAATATTTTACTTTTCTGTATTCTTATATTAAATTGTGGGAATGTGCATGATTAAGAAAACTGATAATAATATAAGTTGGTGAGGATGAAAATAAATGGAAATTAATTATCTAATAAATTAACTTGATTTCTTTATGATTATCATTGAGATAAGAATTGTTTCTTCACAATGATATGAAACAAATGGTACATGAATTTTCTTAGAGTTCTCCCTTACTGAGACCCTGTATCCGGTCGCGATCGTTCGAACTTCCCCTTGACCGGTCTTCTCCGGCAAAAGCGAGAGTTACTCCTACACGATAGGACGCGCTTAATATCCTTTCCTCTTCGCCATTAGCGTCGATCGTTAGCCAAGCGCTATTTCGTCGGTGTGCATACGGACTAAAACGCAAACGCAAACGATGGCTGTATTTCCAGAAGAGAGTGCGTGCCTGTGCCGGCCGGCCGTTCGTTCGTTTTTACGGTGCGATACTAAGCGCGCACCTATGCATGCACTCGTAATTTATATCGCTTCTGCCTCGAAATTGTCCGTGGCGAATATTCTTGTATGCATAATGATCCTTATTACCGGGACCTCGGATCTTTATGCAAATAAGAGTTTTCGTTCGCCGCGCTCGGATCGGTACCTTCCTGTCAATCGATGCGTTTATATTCTAATGCTCAGGGGAAACGAGACGAGCACCATAATATCGATATCGACTTTCAGATCGTATTCCCCCTGCGATCTAATGAGTCTGCACATTTCTTTTTCTTTCTTTGTAACATATAGAACCGGGTGTTTCCTATTTAATGGTTTAAACCATCAAATATATTATGATATAAAATTATTAAGAGACGGAATAAAATCTTGACGTTTAGAAGGAAATGTTTAAAAATTTCTCGGGTGTACTTGACTCGGTCTCGAGATGTTAACGCCTGGGACAAAATTGAAAAGAATCGGTTTGTACTCTGATCAGTTGTACATATGAAGAAGGCGGTAGCACGCACCGTTCCACATTCGACGCGTCATTAACCCAGTTCCCGGGCACGGAAGCCAATTATAAAAAGGATCTGGCATATTATGTCGTCGTGCACGGGGGAGAGCCGTTTCCACGGCGCGCCGCGCGCCGTTCAACGCCGCTTTTGGTCTAATGATAATGCAACGAGCCAGCAACGATGCCTGGTATATCGTGCAACAGATGCCACGCGATAACCGCGTGACACAATCAGACACACGTAGCCACGACAATACAACAATCATCTCGGATGGCAGAAGAAAAGGAGAGAAGAATTCATTCCGTTTGGCCGCGTTCTATTTCTCTCGGTTTACTCTCTCGGGCTTCGTTTCTTTCGTGGCACGTGAATGAAGGTACGCGCGCGCGCGCGCGCGCGCTCGGGCAAACTTAGTGCAGCCGGAAGTAGGTTACTGTTACGTCATGGACTCGCGCACGCGTTCGTGCGTTCACCACGTACGTATTCACGTTACATACACCCTCGTTCAGAAGTCACAGAACACTTCCACTTCGTCGCCTATCAAGCAGTTCGAAATTAGAAACCATCAGAGATTATCTTTATGGCAAATCGTACAATCATGTAATAAACAGACTGATTTGTATTCAAATTAAAACGTTTATGGTATCTGTATTGAAAATGTATTTCAGATAAATATGTATCTTACCGTTTACACATTGAAATATGTGTTCTGCTATTGATATTCTGAACAGTTACATACATTTACATTTCATTAATATTATTTATGAATGCATAAAATCTGCTGTTTAGTAATACGCCATACAGTAAATTATTAACTGTTTCAATAAAATTATACTTTAAACAAAAGTATTCATATCAATTTCTATGAAAAGTGAGAATCTAACGTCGTTAAAATCTGTGTTTTGATACATATAATACTGATTACTAATTATTATTAGTCATACAGATTTTAAGCTGTAAGACTTATGAACGTGGGTGTACGCGGTTACATTGTGTAAATACGTGCATTGGTGCAACGAGAGGATAGTTTCACGTTCTCACATTAGACCAGATCCCACCGATAGACCTGGTCCCGGAGAAAGTAATTAGAGGGAAAGAGAGATGCGGCCCGGCCGGCGCGTCGCGCCGCGTCGTTTCCGCTCTGCTAAATTCAAGGTCACCCATTGTCGGTTCTCTCTCTCTGTCCTCGCGGATAACCCCGTGCGATAACCAGGAAATATTGCGGCCTTGGGAAGGACCATTGTTAGAAAAGAATAGCGTGAAACTCTCCTAATGGATTCCTGGATTTAATTTGGGTCGTTCGGATTCGAGTCAATTGTGTAAAACGTTAGCGGGATTGTATCCTACTGTGCTAGATCGGTTTGCTTGATTTTTAAAAATGAAATACGCCTTGCTAGTGTTTAGAAATTTAATTATAATGCTGTCTTCCTTAGTTGAAACGTTCTGTTTAATTCTATCCGACGTTAATTTTTATTTCTCGATGAATTATGAGCATTTATATTTTTCTTTTAATCAAATAGACAATTTTTGATATCGTACGAGGAAAATTTATCAAGAACGTGGACAGTGTTCGAAAAACGATCTGGTCTGCTGCATAGAGTAGGTAGAAGCAGGAACAATGGTTGGTCAGGTGAACGATACGGGTTTGTCGCCGATCGGATTTGGGAGTAACCAGGAGGAATTCGAACGGAGCGCGTGTAGGCGACAGTGAAAGCAGTGTTACTTAATACCCGGTGTATCGCCGCTCGTAAATAACAAAGGCCGGCTGTGTTCAACTCGACCGGACCACGGAACCGAGTTTTGTCCGTGCCGCAGCAGCGGCAGCAGCGCGTTTTACAGCCGAGCCGTGCAACGGGAACTGGGCAGAAAAAAAAAAAAATGGTACTCGCGGCTCTCGAGCGCGAGAACGAAAGTCAAAGAGACAAATTGCGCTCGTTGATGAACATGCGTTCGCCTTTTTTTTTCTCTCTTTGCCTTTTTGCGTCACGCCGCGAGGACAGATTCCTCGCGTCGTTCTTTTGCTCGCTGGATAAGATTGCGTCCTGTTCCGGGTGGCTCGCGTCCCGATACCCTGATAACTCCTTCCCTTTTCTCGTCGTTTGCTTACAAGACAAGATTTACTGGAACAAGTATTATGTGCGCGTCGCGTCGCGTACCACAACTCAAACTACATAACGTTACACGAAAATGTTTTATCCGTTTTATAATCGAGTCAAACAGCGTATATATTCATTACAGATAATTTGTGAAATAGGACAAAGAACGCGACGTACAATAGGCAATTTCATGATATCATCAACTTTAATAATACTCTAATAACTCGTTAACCTTATTATTACTATCGCGACGTTCGTACACGCGAACAATTTCAAGCGTTTCTCCACCGGAGCATAAGTCATAATTACTTAATTCGAAAAACAACCGCGACCCAAATACGTATTCTGCAAACCGCGGCTGTCTCCCCCGTCTATCTCCCTCGCGCACAAAGGGAATAATCGATCTTCGAACCGGTCGGAACAAAGTACGTAGCGAGTGGCGTTTGATTAATGGAGGGCAGTCGCGTTAAAGAAGGAACGAATTAAATTCCAGCGAAATAATCAATTTCTTTACGGCGCGCCGATGCATTGGCCACGGACGCACGATCCTCGTTTAATCAGTATCATCAAGAGGCATGACCTTCGCTGCACGCGGATGGCTCATTAATAAAAAGAGGCGCCGCATTTCTATGCTGATTCTCTGTCACCGTTGCTTACTCTTTCCGAAGAACACGTCTTCTCTTCGGTTCACATTAATTAACAAAAAAATCATTCGTCTTTTAGTGTAATAAAAATTGAATTTACGTTCGAACGATGATCATAGGTTTCGTACGTTCCTATTTATTTACTATTCCAAGTAGATCTCTGGTAAAATGATATCGCGCGGAAGATCGACGGACAGGAGATTGATCGGGGTTGGTCGATTCCCTCGCGACAGGCCTCGCGTTCGTCTGTGGCACGTGACAAATCGAATCGAGGCCAAAGGGACGGGGCTCGGTGCAAGAGCGATGAATAGAGGAATAGATCTGTCGCGTTTAGGTCGATCCGCAGTGTTTTTTAGCCGCGCGGACGTGTCTTCCCCTCGGTTCTGGATCTAGATCTCAACGCCGGATCTAGATCTACCGGTTCACCGCGGCGCGACGCGACGCCGCGACTCTTCTCCGGTTCGAGAGTCGATTTAGACACGGTGCCGCGCGAAACGATCGATTGTGTGTTCCCGTTAGCTCGCTTTTTGTTTTCATTTCGCCACCGCACCGACACGGTTCAAATTCAACCAGCGAATCGAACGAGTCCGTCAGATTTCCAATTCTCGGGATCGTTCACTGCTGAAGGGAACTTGATAGAAATACCTTTCAAACGTTTAACTTGCCATTCTTATCGCCAATTTTATTTGCACATCAATCAGATATTATTCCATACGATTTTTCGCTTACAAAAAGATTCATTATTTGCAAGTTGTTCATTATTCTTTACTGAAAGGAAATGTAGGAAGCTTAGAATTATGTTAATGTGTAAGAGTACGTTTTAAGTTCAAGGGTTCGATGACAATAATGCGGTTGAGAGATACATGTCTGTCGACCATGTTTTCCGTAGAGAAATGTCAAGGCGGCAATAACATTCCCGTTAATAACTAGACACGAGTAGCCGAGCGTGTGCTGTTAATTGAAAAACCGGAGAACGGAGGACGGAGCGTAGTAGGAGGCTGAAAGTCGGTTTCGCGAGGAATCAGCAGCGTCAGAGCGATTTCGTGTGGGGACACGGGGAGCTTTTTTCCCCCCGAAACGATTCGACGAGTCATCGTTCCGTGGCTGAAAATTACCGTTTCTCTGTAAACACGCCGATAAGCGAGAGAAAGAGCATTCTCCATGGTTGAATCTTCCATGCGCTTCGCCGCCACCTTCTCTTCCTGGAGCATTAGAGCTTAAATCGTTAAGATGGAATCAAAATGACTAATACTGTTATTCCCCACCACCGCCGATGGCACCGCGAATCCGACGTATGAATCCACGCTCGCGTCGTCGTCGTCGTCGTTGTCGGTTTTTTGAATGGGACTCGCGAGAGACCGTCTCCGATAAGTCATTTTTTTTTGCATCGATTCCCCGCGATTTACAGTTTTCGTAATGGCGTGACCAATGATTTCTCGGACTGACGCGACGAGAAGAAACAGTTCACGGTCTATCCTTCGAGTTCTTCCGATTTTCCTATCCGTCTTTTTAACAGCGTTACCTTTATTACTGCAAAAAGGCGAATTGGAATATCGTTGAACAGAGAAATCCGAATCACGTGAACTAATCGTACTCGGACCGATGTAATAGAATAAGTACTAAAAATAGAATAAGTACGAAATATGCATTTATAAGAAAATGGAAACGCTGCAAGCGATACATTTTTTTAAAATATTAAAAGTAAATGCATTTTATAGTCGTGAAATGATAAAAGGAATTTCCGTTTGAATTCATAATTGATTATCATAAAATTTAAACTTCGTCGGAGAATAATTTCCCTGTACGAAAATCCAATTCTTCCGACAATTAATTGAAACGTCCATTACACGTTAATCCTTCCGTGAAATGAAATCCCATTCCTGCGAAGCGTGTGTCGAACCAGGAAAAAGACAAGCCAATAAGCGTAGCTATGTATGTATCTGTCTAATCCATCTCTCCGTTACTCGCGTGGGCGTGCTGCTTCGACACCTTCCGCGATATGTGTAACGTCGTGTAACACTGACTCTTTACAAGATTACGAGAATTCGATTCCCATTATAACTACATTTCAGTTACAGCTTGCATTAAGCTGCGTATCAGTAAAATATGAGAAACTTTTATTTGCTCATTTGCATTCCTCGTACGTCTAATTGCAAATTACACAGATTTAATCAATAACAATAGTCCTATAAAGTAATTGATTATTCTCGCGCTGCCTTAGAATTTTATTAAATGCATTTTACCAAATCGTAATTAATTTTTATGTTTTTCAACGAAATTAGTGAATGTTATCTTAAATAATTCTTATTAATTCACACTGTGTGTTTTACGGTACATTATAAAATGAACGAGGCGAATACAAAGATGATAACGCAATGATAAACGCTACGATAATAAGACGCGAGGGTTGTGACATGCACTTTGATAAAGAACCACGAAAGTGGGTGAGGTTATCAGGAAGGAAAACTATTGTAGAGCCTGTATTCTTGGGTGCGTGCTCGCGGCGAACGAAAATCGACTTGCAGCTACGGAGGGTGTCGAGGACCTTCGAGACCTTTTCATGTGCTCCGTTCGTAAGGAGCGAGTCCGGCTTATCTCGAGAGGCCCGGTTTCACGAACACGGCCTCGCGGAGTGCGCGCGTACCCATGGATAACACGCTGCTGCACAAACTCTTCGACTTCTCTGCTATCCTCCTTCTTCCAGCGGACCGTTCCGATTCTCCGGTTCTCTCGCGGTTGCACGCCGCGCTCGTGGTACCTCTCCTCGTTCCAGCAACCGCGGCGCTGCTCATTCTCTCCGTCGATCTTCGATTCGCTCGGTCTCTCTTCACCCTCGTAGCTCACGGCTCTCCTTCCTCGCTCCCCCGTTTCTTCTCTCTTTCGATCTTCGATTCCTCCCCCTACCTCCACCTACCCTGTTACTTTCTCCGTCTCCGTCCAGTCGCTTCCCTTCTGTCTTGCTCCGGAGCTCGGACCGAGAGCTGGTCCTGCTATAACCCGGAGTCGCGGCTGACGGTCGCCCCATGTATGGCAGCTTGTTTTATGCTGGCTGTGCTGCATTGCGATGCACGCCGCTCCGCCGCAGCCAGCGCAGCGCAGAGCGCGCCGCACCAAAGCGTTGCGCTGCTCGGAACACGCGACGATGTATATAAGTACGGTATATACAGCCGCATCGCGCTCAACACGCTTTTAAATAACCGGCCGGGCCGCACGTAACACGGTGGCCAAGTCCGCGCCGCTTTTCGATGAACACTCCTTTTCCTGCATTCGAGAATCGCCGGGGAATTAATCCGTAATTTCCACCGGGATTCGAAAAACAGTTGACTT
Source organism: Ceratina calcarata (assembly GCF_001652005.2). NCBI lineage: Eukaryota > Metazoa > Arthropoda > Insecta > Hymenoptera > Apidae > Ceratina > Ceratina calcarata. The sequence goes on along the minus strand of NW_017174545.1, from coordinate 154,968 downwards.
CCTCAAATTAGTTTAACTTCCACTTCATCTCACGGGTTAGAAAGTAACATTTGCCAACGAGTGCAACAAATATATCAAGCGAGCATTAAACAAATCTGTTTTGCATAAGAATCTGCAGTCTGGTAATTGTATAATAGATCGTTTTTAATTTCTTTCTAATTATATGAAAGATATTTTTATTGAACTCGTGGTCCTTGAAGTTTACTGAAGGAACTCTTTAATTAGGAACACCAAGTAATGCAACTACCCTTGACATTTCGTGCAAGCGTTTCTCTAAAAATAAAACTATTCAAAAGTCAAATGCATATTTTAAAGTATGAAAGAAATTTTTATCTACAAAACGTTTCTTAAACTGGTGCCATAAATGGTTTATTTATCACACAGAAAAATTCCTATAAAATATTTTTCTATAGGATTATTCTATGATTCGTTGTATAAAGTTCCTGATTTTATTGGCGCTCCGTGTATTCGCAAATTGTGGTCTTTTCGATGTGCACCTTGGTCGGTACAGCGCGGAGGCAGTAAATCTGTATGGAAAGGCAAAGTAAACAGAGCTCGGTTTCACATCGAAAAGGCAAGTTAGCTGGACGACGACGAGGAGGAGCGCGAGCCGGTGCCTTTCTCCTAGAGAAACGTTTGCCAAAAAGAAAAAGGATCACCAGCGGGGGGGGGGGAAGAGGGAGGGAAAGGGAGAAAGGAGAAGAGAGGCGCTCGAGAGCGGCTCCGACTTCGAAACGCGCGTAATGGCATTCCTCGTTCTCAGCTGCGTTCGCACCCTGACCTTACTCGCCCATATTCGGGCCTGATCGTGATTGCTTTCTGCCTTTTTGCACTCTCCAGCTTCCTGTGTCCGTGTGCGTGTATACGTGCGCGCGCCTCCACGCGCGTCTGCCTTTTCACGGGCCTCCCTCGTTACGTTTTTATTCGGGATCGTAGAAACTCGGCTTTCTGAAAGCTAGCTTACTTTCAATCATTCAGATAAAATTAGCGTTTTATTAAATTGGCTCGAATTTCCAAGTTTTTATTAATATTCTGTCTGATTGATTCTTCATCTCGTCGTTTAAAGTAAATTGTTTGATATTACGTTCGCATTTTGCAAGCGATTAAACGATAATGTAGTCACGTTAGAAACAGAACGTAGTAAATATGACGAAAATTGGAAAACGAGCGTCGCGAGTATCGGTTAAAAATCGGTCGACGATGATAATTCTTGGCAACTAGTAATGACGTCCCGAACGGAACAGGATCGGCTACTTTTTTTCGCATTTTTCCTTTTCACAATTCTCGGGGCGAATCCACGCGTGGCGAGCATCGAGAGGACGCGCACCCGACGTGATGCCCGACGCCGGGACGCGACGCGACGTCGAACCACTTTTATCGGGGCCAACAGATGTATTTACGTTCGGTTAATCGACTCGGCTTCTTCCCTTCCACTCGCGAGGAGAAGTGGAAACGCCGTTGAAAAAGAGGCAATCCCTCTCTCGGGCGAGCCGAGATCAATGGCTCGGGACAACGGTGGTCGTCTCCTTTCCTTTCCTTGTCTCGTCTTCTTTCTGTTCCCTCTTTTTCGATTACTTGAAAAGCGACTCGAGGATCCCGTGCTCGCTTTCAAGACCGTCTTCTCTTTGTCGTCGAGCCTCGTTCGATCGGATCAGGGCCTCGCCCGGACGTTTCGTCTGGGAATATAGCTTGCCTCTTAAGTCGTTTACAAGTATACTCTAAAGCTGGGACTCGCAGGCCTTAAGAATAATGGGATTTAACAATGCGATACCCGAAACACGTGTTTTCTACCACACAGTAGTTCAACGATCCCTCAGACATCTGTACACGCATCGGCTCCGTCATCCTTCAGCATTGAATGAACAGCATTCCATATTTTCCGGTGAATCAATTAATGAAATGAGCAAACTGAGAGCTGGTTTTATCCTTTCTATTCTATACGAGTTTTGGCCAGAGAAAATAATAATATAGAAATTGTATATTATTTTGAAGCTACGTACGTATGCTAAGGAATAAATTGCAGCTTTAAATGAAAACTCTGTTGACTAATGAACACACTCCAAGTCGGATTCGTTTTTGACAATTTAAGGATGTAG
>NW_017174545.1:139425-152575 GCF_001652005.2 Ceratina calcarata | reverse complement strand
GTCGGATTTTGTCAACATCAATAAAATGCCATATAATCATATGTAACTCATTAAATATCGAAATTAGAAGAAGAATGCACTATTTTTAATTATAGGAAATGCGTTTTTCTAAGGTACATCAACTTTTGGGATTGACTATATAGCCAATACATCCTTAAATACAGTCGTGCATTTGTAGAAGAATTGAGAAATACAAAGAATGCATACCAAATGTTCTTACAGGGTAAAAGAAGTCTCAGTCTGAATTTAATTTCTTTAAATTGATATTTGCATTAAATATCCACAGTCTGTTAATAGATTCTATCTAAATTTATTTTGAAGCTGCGTATTTTATTCTGAAATTTTTCAAACACTGGTAAGTGTTGAAAGGGTTAAACGCGAGAACATCTTCGGGCTAGTTTCTACTGACAACAGTAGTGCATCCAGGTCCGTGACCTTGAGCAAACTGCAGCACTTCTTAGAGAGCAGGGAGTAAGAAAGCTGGTGAACGCCACGATATCTCGAATCGCTAAGGATCGATCGGTCTCGTACGATTCAATTCGATGGATGCCGTGATTAAACGCAATGAATTTCTCTATTTCTCTTTCCTACTCTCGTCTATTTTACCCGCTCAAAATTACCAAATAATAAATGTGAACCATAAATGAAACTGAAAATCAGGAATGTATTCCCATCATATACCCATTGCATGAATAAGTATATTCTATATTATTCCTTTTTTATAAAATCGTTAAACAGTATCCCTGATTAATAACGCTGTATAAAAAATGATAATTTATTGATTATCTTATTAAGGGCATCATCGAACTATTTCAGTCCTCTGTACCCAACCTATGTCATTGAAAGCTTGAATTCTTTTAAGATATATGTCCCAGTCCGAGGCTAGTAGACATTAAAAAGAACTGTTCGTCGCGTGCTGTCGATCGAGATCTCCCCATTCCACTTTTATCGGGATTATTTCCAGAGATAGGGGAAGAGCCGAGCGAGCGGGTTGGATTTATTTTTGCCCCGACAGGAGAGAGAGTCCCTTTGTCGCGGAAGGTCGGCCTCGCTCTTGTCCCGCGCACTATACGGTAAAAACTAGTTTCGCGACACGGCGCGCAGCCTCTATTTCAGTATACGCGGGCTGAAATAGAGGCGACGTGGACGGCCGATTGCGATCGACGCCACCGATTTCGACGGCAGACGCGGTCGAACGGAATTCAAACGGAACCGCGTGCGGTATCCGCGATCGCTATTATCGATGCGGTAATTAGCTGCAATTAGCGCGAGCGTCGCGCTCCCTCCGCGCGCCGCCAACGTCGAGGAACGGTCATCGCGATACCCTGTTCCGTTGCCAAGGTCCCTGTTCGCATTTTTCTATCCAACTATCATTACGCTGCAGATTTTTATACAAAATAAAACATTTAGCGTAATTAAAATGATGCAGATTTCAGATTCTGACGCTGCACGATGCATTCACTTTTTGTATCTCATATTTTCTGCATTTCCGTTGTACGATTAATGCATATGAAAGGAAGTCACTGATACGAAAATACAAAATCAGTTGAAAAACGATTAAATCATTTGGAAGAAAGTGTCGATAGGGGAATCCTTGAAGGATGGCGTCACTCAGAATGGCTCGATGGGAATAAAATTACAAGTCGACTGGCGAACGGGTCCCGGTGGCATTGAACGTGATGATACACGCTTTCCCGCGGCACGACAATTATTTATAAATACGTGACGTCACGTTCGCGCGACTCCACTTTGTACGCCGACGCTAATTAGATAGTTACGCTGTGAAAAAGTTCGACGAACCGCGCCTTCCTCCACCTCCTTTTCCTTCTTCCTTCAGCTTGCCTCGACGTGGTTTCGCGGTCGAAGGAGCAACGGTTTACGGGCGTTTCTATGTAAATAGCCATTCCAGGGGAAAGGTTTTTTCTTTCTTTATCCTCGACACATTTTATTGACGATTCGATTGCTGGAAGAGCAGGTAACACGAGTTTAAACGGCATCCCTGCGTGTCCGAGTGGGAATCGAATATGTTTCTATGAGCAGACTGTGAATTTTAATACATTTATAGAAAATTTTCATACGAAAGAATGTACATGACAAAATAGTTGATAATACGCAAAAATGTAAGATGTTTCATTCTATTTAGTCGGACAGAGGATGGTTGCTTGTAGTTACATACTCTTGTTGGAAAAGAATTCTTGTATCTCCGCGAATCGCTTCTATAATTCATGATATGTTGCAATTCGTATGCACTTGGTTAACAAGGGATGTTATAAATTCTCTAGCCATTCGACGAGATCACTTATTTTTATCGGTGATCCACTCTTTTCCTTATTGCTTTCGGAATCTAATTCACAGGCTCGTAGTGTTTCATTGTAGAAAACGTGTAAACGTTCTTTTCGAAATAATAAACTTTCACGGGTATAAATGTTCACTGAGAATTTATCGAGCGCGAAACAGCTGTCCTACTTCTCCATTTTTCTATACATTCTCGCCTATCATTGCGGGTAACATCTTATGTGACTTTAATTACTCTCCCCCTAGTGGATGCAATTTCAACGCGCGTTTAACAGACTGTAAATTCCTAGACCGATGCGATATACAGACGGGGTATGTACGTGCCCGCGCGTATGTATCGCCGGCATTGAGGCTTCAATTTATATATGTACCTCTACCATAAATCACTCGGCTAACGATCGCAATCGGCACTTGGAAACAATTAATTAATCCGGTGGTCGTCTTTCACAATTAGCGTTGGCGACGCGCGGAATGCCCAGGCTTAATTCAATTTTATACGCAAGATTGACATCGCGCCGCGAGGTCCCCGCGAACCGATTCGTTTTCGATCGCCGCGGCGCCGTCCGCTTTTACAATTTGGCATTCGGTCGTTAAATTCTATCAGCCATGTAATTGCGCTCTCGTGTTCCTCGCGAGCGTCTCGCTTTTTGTCGCGCCTGAGATCATCTTCCTTTCTCTCCTTATCTCGGATCGTTTACCCTTCCTCCTGTCTTGTTAGTGGCATACGTTGTTCGCCTCACTTCGCCGTTTAATTACATTCCATTTTAATGGAATTTTATGTGTCATATTTTACCACGAAACGTTTTCTATTGAAAGGTTTAATTTATTCAGTCTTTTATTCCTTGCAATACAATTTTACACTCTTGTTATATTATTCTTATTTCATGCTGAAAGACTTTAAATATAATCTAATCGAGCATCTACTGTAATAATTGTTTCCTTGAATTTGTGTCATATAATAATTCGTTATTTATATGCGCACAGTGAAAGTACTAGTCGGCATCAAATATTTTCACACTGTATTTTTTAAACAGTACGGGTTGTCGACAGCAAACATTTGCTTGGCAAAGAAAGTCTCGGGACTAGTCGCGGCAGTAGTGGCAGTGACCGTACGCCAGCAGGCGTAGAGACTTGTAAATAGTTGAGTAACAGCTAGCTCGTTCGACGATTATTGTCGTTGTAATTGCCCGGCCTCGTTTCGCTTTCCAGTGGCGCAGCTGTAAAATTGCTGGAGCGACTCGTGACATAATATCACTTAGCTCGGATAAAACGAACGGCAGAGACATTTCCCAATAAAATAAATTAAAGATAAACACACTTCATCGCCTAGGTCGTTTAGATATTTCCGTTCGTATTAGCAACATTTTTATGTACGTCCACAAAATAATTTTAGAAAAACAATAAACCTGAGGTACCGAAAGGACTACGTATGGTCACCGCAACTATACGTCATAGGAGAATTTCAGGGTCGTCCTTGGTTTCGTATGCTCCCCTTGGACAGGCGAAGGAAACGCATCCGGTGCACAGGAAGAAGCGCAGTCACGCGTGTGCACCCTTCCATCCTTTCCCGTTCGCAATCGCATAGGAAGCGTATTTCCAGCTTGGCGTATATTTGAGCTACGACTTTTTGCCGTGCAAAATTATCAGCCCAACAGGACGGAGCATCCGCTTAGGGCTACTTAATCAACGATCAGACACGTGCTTATTATCGCGATAGGTTTCATTCCCCTTCCCCCCTTCATACGTTTCATTAATTCGTAAGAACGAACCGTGTAACGAGCCAAGATTAATGTTGGATTCAATTTTCGGTGGAACAAGAATCTCTTCTGCCACTAATCGAGTCTTTAAGTAGATAACGTCGCTCTCTGAGCAGACATTGCGTTACGTGTCTTTGCTAGCTTTTTCGAACTAAGGTTGAAAGGCAAATATTCCATGCAATCGTCCTGTTTTTTCTTCTTTTTAATATAATGTGATATTTTAATTTTTCATGCATACATAATTATAGAAAAGTATATTAAAATGTAGAACTTTTATTCACTCGAAAATTACATTTACTATGATTTTATCTTTAAATACTTTGCATCCCTTAAATCATTTATTACAAACGACAATCGCTTTTGTCCTCGTTTCTGTATATTTTATCAGACGGATAGATGATTTGAATGCAAAATTCTGTAAATTTATGTATCACGAAAAGAAGACGCGCGGAGAGATTCCATTAACCCCGGCGGTGTAGACGCGAATAGGGAACAGGCAACAGGTTCCTGAAAGAATGGACACTTGCGGCTAATCACAGTCCGCGTGCTCGTCCCGTGCAATCATTACATCCCGTAAGTAAGGAACACGTCGCCCCGCCGTGAAAATGAACTCGCAACGACGCCGTGCAGTCTGTAAATCACCGCGCGCGACCGTAGATTATGTAACAACCATAAATCACAATTTATATTGGACCCAGAGCCGCACCACGCCGCCGGTTCGGCGCTTCTACAAAAACTTTTATCCACCGTCGTTGGTTAATTTATTCATCGTCACGTGACAAAAGCGGTAAAAAGCAGAGAAACGCGTACACCCCTGTTCATAAGTATTAAGTTTATTGCTTATGAGAAAATCTGATTAGATAACAGACTTTTCTTTTTGTAAACTGAAACATTTTTTATGAATGATAGAAATTCTTTTTATCATTAATTATTAATTATTATTGATTCGTTTTGAATTTTTTATGATACAACGTGAGACTCGTATGACCGACACGCAACCGTGATAAGAAGGTACGATAGAAATGGATACGCGGCTAAATAATTTTATGCGTACGCACGCGGAGTGTACGCGTTGCATAACTAATGCATCGCGGCGTAGAACGTCGATCGATCGACTATCATTCTCTCGCTATCTGAATATGTAATAATCCCGGTTTTCCCTGCCGCTTGTCCCGCGCCGGACAGGAAATCGACGTCGACGACCGTTCGACGTGAGAAGGTTCGTATTTGCATATAAACGCGGCCGCTTCTAACGTTTTACCGGTCCGCGCGTCGTTACGGACGAGACCTAACGGTCCGGCTTTGTTCGTGCACGATCATTAGCAATTATTAGCAGTAATTTTCGTGAGTCGTGAGACCGTTCGCGAATCACGTCGATTTCATCGAACACGCTTACACGCTCCTCTGTGTTTACCTAAGCTACCCAATGTCCATTGTCCCGGGAGTTAACATTCTCCTGATTTTCATTTACCGGCTGTGTATTCTACCGGACGGTAGTACCAGTCTATAAGTGAGTAACGATAGTTGTAAAGACTCATAGAGTCGAAATAATTCATGTTCACTGCTGCTTCTGAAGTCTGTAGAGTTTAAATGAATCATCCGAGTGAATGGGCGATCGAAGTTAAATCATAGAGCAATTAACGCGGCGCGTTTAAGTTAAAAGTGTGGTCGCGGCTTCTTTCAATTTGCTCGAGAGAAATCGGTAAGTTAACGAGACGGATTTTACACGGCAAATGAATTTGTACGTGGGCAATTCATCACGGGAATGGAGAGCCAGTTAACAGGCAATTGTCGAGAGGCTAAGAACGGGCAGAAGGCCGATTCCCGCGTGTATTCCGCCGCTAAACTGACACGAAGTCGAGTCGCGTGTGATATCCTTTACGACTCGCCTTGGATTCATCGTCTATCTTAATTCGCGATCTTAATACGTCAGCCGCCGTTCAGGTGATTGTCAGCGTCACGTGGACGTAATACGCGCACGCTCCGTGCCGAAGTTCGCCTTCTAATTGTATCCTCATCCTCGCGTTTTCACCGTTCTATTTAACTCCGTTTACCTATTTTACAGAGATTAAGGATCTCCGTGAAAAATTACATCCCCATTAGCATATTTAGAAAAGCTGTTTATAGTGGCATTGAAAGTCCTTACGGCATAATGAACACTTAAGAGACTTACTCTTAGGTGAGAAATTAGAAATGAAACAGCGTAACTAATTTGGAATTTCTGTTTAAATACATTAAAAAGAGAAAACAATTCAAATGAACTTTCCTACGTACAAAGTAGGCCTTTGAAATCGATAATTGACACTGTCATTGAATATTCTATTGTCCTCGTGATAATACATGAAAATCAGCGTTTCGCATGTTTTTTTTCTTCGTTGGAAACCAGAAAAAATGGGTAGGCGTTTTAGCGATTGCCTGCTGGACACACATACACACACGGATTTACCGTTTTCTCTTTACTATCGTGCCGATCTCTCTCTTTTTCTCTCCGGTTCTAAGTCGCGGCATGATACGCACAGTGTCAAGTTCATCGTTCAACGCTCGTCCTACGTGTGCTAACGCACTCGCAGGCTCGCTTCCTCTTCGGCCATAATTATGCCTCTTGCGCAAAAGGTTGTACCGGCCGACGCGACGTGCGGTTCGTGTCTCCTCGCGCAGTCCAAGAGAGACGAGAGACCTTCTCAGCGGTCTCGATCGACGGCTCGAGGACGTTTGCCCGTTTCCTTCATTTCCTCTCTTACAAGATATCGACGATCCATCGATTAACCATTTATATCTTGACGGTACATTATAGTATCTGATTAGAGATGACAACAAACGGAATCGATGCAGAAATCAGATAGCTCCATTTTTTTTTTTTTATAGAAATTTGGATTTTATTTAGTGTTTAAGAAATGCAAAGTTAAATATCCCAATTTCTGCTTACGTCATATTTGTCTCATTTCTATTAATTCACTGGATTAAGACTAGAACTACCGTCTTTTTCTTTTATACCATTTCTCAATTCAAAACCAGTTATTTTGACTGATTTAGTAGTTCTAACGTTAAGATTATGTAATAAGATTAGGTATCAAATTATAAGAAAAAGAGCGAATGAGTAGAAATGATTACGAGGTGAATAAAAATCGAGACATTTGCTATATTTGAATGAATTTAAATCGTGAGAACGGGCGAGTGGAAAGAGGAGGGGAGGTGAACGACCTGCGAACGACTTAATATTTCTATAGTGGCTGTAACGCATAAATTGTGAGCGCGAGAGGAAGGAACAGGAAGTGAGTGGCCCGGCACCGGCGCGACACACGATTTGACAAAGTATTATCGATACGTGACGAGAAAGTCGAGCCTTTGTTAAGTTGCATTGCGCGTGGGATTGCCATTCGCTGCACGCCCGATTTTTCGTCCTATCGCGCCGTGCCGCACAGCTTTTCGTCCTTATATACTTACTCTTATCTCCCACCGTGGTAATACTCTTTTAAAGCCGAATCACGTGAGCGAATTTTTCAAACGTGCATGTAAAACTCTTGGACAGGATCACGAATTTCGTAAGGAGGATTTTTACAAAATGCTTTGAAATTTTAAATAGCAATCTATTAATTAATTTGCATGATTAGCGTATACACGTTTTTAATACTTAATGGTTTTATATTTAGTAAAATATTAATGATGAAAGCTTCCTTTTCACTCTTTACCATTGAAATCTAATAAATTAGATTAATACTTGTATTGGTGGATGAAATATAAATGTAAAGTAGCACAAAGGGTTAACTTGGGCAACAAAAGAGATGTATTGACTCCTCGGTCAGGGTCCGTTCGGGATATCTCCTGAAGCGTCGAAATAAATCGACGATTCAAGTAACGACGTAGGCCAGTGTCAGCGAACATGGTCTCGGACATTCAAGTGTCAGTCTTATACAAACGATGCCCCGTCGTCTAGTCTAGTCGCGTCCCGTCGAATTAAAAACCTCTAGGGATGTTTGATTTCGCAACGCGTGGAGCCGGCCAGCGACTGCCGCTAAGCTGTATTGTTCCGCGACGACAAAAGGAAGCGTGGCAATTTTTTTTTTTTTCTTCTCGTTTCTTTCCCCGGTTCGTACACGGACGCTGGGCTAGCGAAGGAAGCGAAACGACAGACGTTATTGATACGTGACGAGAAAGTGAACCCTCGGCTCGGTTAGCGTGTTCTGCCGGGTCGTGTGTGGGATTGGCATTCGTTGCGTGCCGCTGCAAATGGGAAACGGCCGACCGCGCCGGGATGAGCCCCGGGGATCTCTCGCTATGCAAACTGATTCGAACGTGCCTTCGCTTTCAGCCGAAGCTTTCAACTCTGCGTTACAGCACGTCTGTATTCCTCGTAAAAATCGAATTCAATATTTTCTATTATTTCCGATTTCTCGATTTTATCGAAACGTGAAAAACCGTGACCTCCATTTGATTATAATAATATAGCTTATAGCGTATCATCGCATGCACATTGCATACTTTGTTATATACCATTTGTTAAAATAGCTTCTTGAAAAAATGCACGGTCGCAAGAACTGTATAAATTGCCTGATATTAGACATTGAGCACGGGAGAGAGGGTCGCGGCAAAAACTAGATAGGGCGATCGCGAGGCACCCCGGCTGTTATTTGCCAGGGGGCCGCGGCGTTAATGGAAGTGCCGGGGATCGGTGGATAAAGAGCGTGAAACGAAATTTACGCGAGTTTTTCGTCGGGTTTCGCGTGACATACGGTGGAGAGATTCCGAAGGAGTCGGCGACTCTTGCTTCCCGGTGCGCCGGCTCCGCCGCCGTTTCATTCGTTCCTCCGTTCGTGACCAACGCTCGTAAGTATCCGCAACGAAACGTCCAGCCACTTCGTTCTGGACGATTGAAGGAGGCTAGGTATAGTATAATAGGTTCGCTCGCCCTCCGCAGAGGGAAAATTAGCTCCAAATGATCTCTGGGAACTTCGTTTAACCATAATCAAGTTATTTCTATTTCCGTCGAAATGATATCACTGCTAAGTTCGATCAAATGTATTTCCTCATTGATAATAATCAACTATTCATTTTCAATACTTATACAATTTGAGAGTTCACATTTATTTTATATTGTCATGCAAGTAGACATACATTTAAGGTTGTATGAGTTCGTAAGATCTCTGCCAGAAGTTTAAGACACTTAAAAAAATAGATGTATCCACCATTTAAAGCAATGAACTTTTAGAAAGAATGACAATTACAGAAGAGTAATTTATAAACCTGTTCTCTTCAATCATAAGGAATTTTTAACCCATTTCTAATTTTGGTATTTTTTGTTGGCATCATTGTTTTTATATAAGGGTTCATAAAACCTTAAATCCACATATTGCAGAATAGTTATGTTTAGGTAAATTGAAACATTCTTATCGGTTTCATAATTATAACGCGTAGCATGTTGCAAACATGTGGCCGGGATAAAAAGGGCACTGTGTGTACACTCACTTGTCGCGGCAAAAAGGAAAATGATACACTCCCTTCATAGCGTGAAATCGTCGGGATGTGAAACAAATTGGTGGGGTGATTATTTGATAGTGTGAAACCGAGTCGGCGTCATGATCCGGGCAGCCTCCATTAACTGGTTAAAAACCGCGTTGCGAAAGTACGCTGGATATTATAACTGTAAAATCAATAAGAAACTCTCAGTGTACAGTGAGGAAATTGAAACGAAGCAATTAACGTTTTGCGATTTAAAAAACGGGACGTAGAGTTAAAAAATTTTAAATAAGCACGTACACATTTTCTCTCTACTTAATCGTTTGATGTTCCTTTTTATTTAATCCTCTGTCTAATAACGTCGCATTGTTTTTATTCGGCTTAATAGAAAATAAGAGCGAATCGGCTGGTTGAAATTGATTTCATAATTACAGCGTGTAATATACTTTGCAAAAGGAAGGAAGCCGACGGTGGGGAAAGGGGAAAGAAACTAGGGACAGCTTCCACGTTTACCTATCACGGTTTTTATCGGCTCGTTAATCAGAACGCGAACACGCCGCGATTAGCTGAATTCAGCCATCAGCGATGCAGTTAGAAAGTTCGAATCGGCCGTCGATTTAGAGAAATTGCGACGTTGGCCGAGAAATACTATTACGCTTCACTAATCACGTGGCCGCCAGTTTATGTTCCTCCGCGAACACCGGAAAATTGTCGTTTCATTACGTGGGTGGGTATAATGATACGATGATTGGTGAAACGGAGTGCGCGATTTCAACGATCATTTAATGCGTTCACTGGCTCGGATCGTTCCAGTTTTCCACATTCACGTTTTCAATTACTCCATGAATCATCAGTCACATTATTTACTATATAAAAAGGTGATACAACATTACAGCGTAGATTATAGGCTACGCATGCATTTTTATAATAAATCGATGTCTGCATAAATTAAATTATTAAAATATAGGTCACTCGATATTATAAGCTATTAATAATAATATTTCTTATCAATAATATTATTAATAATTATTAATTATTAATATTTATTATTAATAATAATATAATAAATATTGTAAATTAAAATACGATAAAATTAACACTATTATAAACGTGAGTCAATCAAAGAGGAATTAAGAATATTTCACACTTCTCAGTTGATAAGTGTGCCTCGAGAATAGATAGCTTCGTGTTAAATGTCATCGTGCTTTTTGAAGATTTCGTTGCGAAATATCAGTGGCCCTTCACTCGACGAAACGAATCAGAGATAATTTTTCCACCGGCAAAGGAACAGAAGCCTGTCAATCGAGGCTGCTAAGCGGAATTCCTAGGCGATCGACAGCCTCGACAATTAAAGTCGCGGCGAGCATTTAAGCAAACACAATGGAGCCAGGGGACCCGGGAAGGCAGAGATCGTTGCAACAGTCGTTGTCATTCCAGACACATTTTCTCCTTTGTTCTATCCGTCTCGTAGTCATCTGTCCTCCGCGATTCGATTTCCCAATGCGACTGCCCAACCCTCGATTTTCTCTCTCTCTCTCTCTCCCTCTATTCAATTTCGTTCCGCGTGCTTTTTTTACGAGTTTCTTCTTTCTCAGTTGGGACGCGCCAGGGTGCCGGGCGCACCCTTTCGACCGCACCCTGATGTCGCGTCGTCGAAGGTGATCGGCCGCGACGCGTAATTAAACGCGACGACAATTTTGATCGCGTTTCATGCAGTTTGCCATCGATTAAAGGCGTGGTTGATCGGTGGTTAATCTAATTAACCGTCCTGTCCTTTTTTTTCCCAGAATAAACGATTTTGCTAAATCTACTAAACTAATGAATTCTCGTAAGCTACATTATCTGGTAATTTTGTAAGAGCTCGCGAAATGTTCTGAGCGAGTGTAGACGCGCTGTTCGCTAATTTATTAACCGTGAGGATATTATGTTGGAAGGAGCGCGGCCTCGACGATAGTCGCAGGATAGGATATTTTCCACTTAGGGGTTGACCGCGTTGTAAATAACGCCCCGGACGGCCTCCGGTGTAAAAATAAAACGTGGCCGGGCAGCCCGGACGACAAGGTAATCTGGTGGTAACCGGGTCGAAGGTATTAAACGAGATAACGTACGGCATCCTTTGAAAAGAGTGTCACGGTGCAATTGTAAAAGTCTCGGCCGCCGCTAAGGCCGACCGGCCACGTGAAAGCGTCGTTAACGCCACCCCGTGACAGATAATTAATCTAACCTGATAAACGACGCTTAACGCGGCGTCAATTGGGATCCACCGTCGGCCAGAGCCCAGCGTTCAATGGTCCTTTAGAAACTCGTGCGCAGTATGCAGAAAAACCCGATATATCCCGATCATTATATCCGCTGAAAAAAGAAAATCAACGGGGATGAAATACTTTCTCGGGCGAGGATCAATCTTCTCCTTTTAAAAGATTCTTAATAGCGGCATTCAGGGCGCATTGAAAAGCTCGTAATAATCGTTCATTAGAGCAGAATAGGTTTTCCAGAAAAAAGCAAAATTAAATGCCTTCCGCGTGGAGAAAGAAACGCGGCTTTCAAACAGCTTTATGTGTAAAAAATTTCACGCCGCTTCTAAAGTTGCGCATCCATTTCTATCATATCCTCGTAGCGTGTCATAGTTGCGTATCATCGTTACACGTGCGTTTAATGATAATTTAAATGACGAAAGTAATGAATCTTCCGTTCACTAATTTTTGTCAAACGAGCTACAGATCGCCGATGAAATTAGTGAATAGACGTCGCTTCCCTCGGTCCGGACGGTCTGACCATGACGGGGAAGTTCCCCTTCTGATTCCTCGCGTGCCTTTCGCGAAAAACCGGCCGCCCGATGGCTCAGGCTTTTGTTTAGTACGTCACTGGGTCACCGGTTCGGCAGGTTCGGCATTCGACGGGAAATTTTACTTGGAACCGGGCCACCTCCGACCCGTCAGGAATTTTACAGCGAAATTCCATCGCGTACCATCGGCCCACCGATGCCCCATTAAGTACAAACAAAACGAGCAATGTGTTCATCGCCCGCGTTCAGCATTCATGCGTTTCTACTCTTCCGGTATAAAATTCCTGATTCATGAATTCATTCAAATATTAATCTACAGAGTGAATCCCATAAGTCACATAAAATAAAGTTCCTCGGTTTTATTAAAAATCATTGAAAGAATTAATTAAGAATATGAGAATTCATTAATTAACAAATAAATAAATAAATAAATAATAGAAAATTAATACACAGTAATGTTATAAATAATGATAATAGGTAAACCTGTACTTCCTCCATAGTTAATTGTTTGTTGCTGTATTTAAACGAACTTCGTGAGTAAACTTTCAAATCGAGAGTGTCGTTAAATATTAACTGGTTCCACGAAAGTTTCGGTATTCTCTCTAACTCGTGAATTACTTAGCATTACTCCTACACAGTTTCTGAAACCAATCGCGGCAACAGCATGAAGAATTACGGCTGTTAATAATATTACTGTATCGATTATGAGCCAATCGTTTTAAAGCTGATTATATCGACATAAAAGGATCTTACAGAACGCTCACGGTGGCATACGAGCTTTCGTTAAATCTGATTATGTTCACACGTCAAGTGGGAAAACTGAATAGTCGTTTAGAAAGATTCTAACTAAATTCTATAA
>NW_017174545.1:127680-139264 GCF_001652005.2 Ceratina calcarata | reverse complement strand
AACATGAAGAATAACGTGCAACGATAAGCATAATTTCTACATAGATTTCAGTTTTTTAATGAACACCGACTGAATCGCCATGAAAGTATCGACACGCTTTTACCTAATAATTTACATGATTAATTATTAGATAGACACTCTTTCGAATAAACTCACGAAGGCAACACGAAAACATCTGGAATGTAGGCCAGTAGCGCAGTCGGCTGGACAACATTAAAAATACGCGTAACAGGCGGTGAAAGGTGACGGAAAACGTTACGATGCGATGTCACACGTTGAGTAAAAGTGGGTAACGCGAGCCGGAGCCGATGCGCGGGGGTCGCGTGCCGCGACAATTAAGCGATTTAAAAACGATCGTAGCCAAAGGAATTGCGTAAATCCGTGCGCGCCGCGATGACGCACGCGAATAGCGTTCCCCTCCTCCGTGGATCCGTGATTTCAACGGGTTTCCATTGAGCAACGTCCGATTGGTTACAAGGATCTCTTAATTGCGCTGATTTTTCTGTTCCTACGATGGAATAACCGTGTCTCGACGATGTTAAACGCGTACGGGTGAAAAGGATTTAATTGATGCGCTTGTCCCGCCTCTAGTTTTTCTCGAGAAAAGCGTATACAGTTATGAAAGTGCTCGTCTCACTTACAGTAGAAAATTCTTTGAAAAAATCTGAACAAATGTACAGTAAGAATAGTTGTCTAGCTCATCGTATAATTACGCACACGTTACATGTAATATATTTTTAATAATTTTTATATAAATGAGTAAGAAATCTCGTGAGTATAGAAATTTATCAGAAACTTTCACGATTTCAAAACGTTGCATATTAAGACTTTGTGAGTCACTTGTGTACGACTTGAAACTGATGAAGTGTATAGAGGATCCTCGAGGAAATTGTGAAAGCGTGCTGGAAATCGAGTGCAGGCTTGTTTATCCAGGTGAAGGAGACTCTTATCAATTCCCCTGGCGATTTACCTGTTCCTCTTTCGCCCCTCTCTGCTTTCTGAAACCCGAGAAATTTCAGGTTTAGAAGCACTCGAACGTCTATTAAGAACGTACTCTCCAAGATTGTAGATTCAGTGAAATTCCTTATTTTAAATGTACAAGAATCCTCGATTTTATCTTCGAAAGTTAATTCTAATTGTAATAGTTTAGTTCTAATTGTATCGGCTATTGAAATTCTAGTAGAACGTGGTAAAATCGTTATCAATTTTCGGCTCATAAAACGTCAATTAGATTAGCGAACACGGGCTAGGAAGAGTACGCGATTTCCGATTTGAAAATAGCACGTCCGAAGGGCAACACAGTAGAAGGGGGAGGGTGACCAAATCGAGGCAAAGGGAGCGGTTTGCTCGCTCGCGATCTTGGCGATAGCCGATTGAATATTGGCCAACTATCGCGTTGCATTAGCATATCTCCGCGGCAATAAAGGTCCTCGCCATCCTCGTATTCAGCCGCGTTAAATCGACCGATAAATTAAACGCGCTAATCGACGCACCGTTCCAATAAACGCGTGTAATCGTGCCGATTCACCGTTCTCGAAACATCCCAGGAAATGTCCTCGGTAGACTAGCTCTAATCGCTTGCCTTGTCCCTTCCTCGATTGAACAGAGCGTTAGAATTTATTCACTGACGATTGCCGTCTTCGATCGCACCGTTTAATCCTCCAATTGATTTCTCGCAAATTGCACAACAGATTTGTTCCAACGTTGCGAGGAATAAAATTCCTAAACAATGTTTCATCGAAAGATTATTTTGAACCATTGTATTATTTCAATTATTTGAAAGTACGAGGGACAATTGGAATCAATTGCTTGATGTTTCGCTGCTCATTTAACCAGCGCGTTCTCATTGAATCCTATGAACAAGTGTCGAGGCGTAAGCCGGGGAATCCTTGTAAGGATCCAGCTGCTATGAAGCATTCCAGCGCAAGGATCGCGAACCGCTTTTTCGGTCGCTCGCGTCCGCGGAAAGTTAATTTCGTTTATTAGGAGAGACAGCAACAGCTCCGCGCGGAGAAGAAGAGGGCACCCTCTCCGCACGCTGGAACCAGTTTCTTCGTACGCGGTTCGGCGAAATTTTATTTCGGGCGCGTTCCACTGAACGATTATCCTTACCGAGAAAATATGGAGGTAAGGGGAGCAGTCAGAAAAACGGACGCTCCCTCTCGCGTCTCTCTCGCTCTCTCGCGCCGTTTTCTCTCCGACGGAGGCCGAGATCTCGATTAGGCTGCTCGGAATTCGTGCCTCCTCCGCCTGCCACCTACCTCCCGCCCCTACCTGGAATCGAAGTTTTAGATCTCGACCGCGAATATTCAACGATGGATCCGTATCTGATCGTGTATGGTTGATAAATAGTTGGGTCCCGAGATGGAAGGTTAGAGAGGCTATACTTTGTCGACGGTTGGGGCTGTGCAATAATTTTCTATCGCACTCTTTCCACTCTGCTAAATTATATCCGTAGACCGTAGAGACGGGGTCTACTAATTTCCAAGAGACACTCATCCCAAAACAATTTCACCCCGAGATTAGACGCAGATCCGATCCTGCGAAATTCCAAGCGTTTCTAAATAAAATTAAAAGAAGTTTCTTGTACAGATTCTTCCCTATACCCGGCAAGTTGAACTTTTCTACACCGATAAATCCAGAATTTTTCTGTTGAAAAATAAGTGAAAGCCTCTGTAAAACTCTCTCCCGATACTCCACGGGTAAGAGCGTAGGCGTAGCATTAAGAGCATTCGCGGTGCACTTAAGATAGAAACAGCGAATCTCACAGCGTTATCCCGGGGGGATAGTGTCGGCGATCTAGGCGTAATTACGCCTGGGCTATCGGTGTCCGACCGGCTCGTAAAGAAGGCGAAGCTAGTGGGTCCGATTTCGTGGCCAGATAACCGGCTAGAGGAGGCTGAATGTTTACGGCGCGTAACAGGCCACAGGAGAGGAGACGTCGCGTCGCGTCGTAACTCGCGATTATGGCCACCGTTCGCGAAATCGCCGCGCGGTTCACGCGAGTCGAGTAACGCGCTAATTGAATGAACGCTGAAACGAGTCGGTCTTATCTGCCGCTGCTCCCAGAAACAGAAGCCCCACGCCGGGGCTCGTGATGTTAATCGCTTTCAGGAAGCGACTGTTATCGTTTAACGATAAATTGCTTTCACAGACGAAACGTTATTACTCTTTTATATGACAAGCTTTTCTAAAATATTCCTTAAAATCATTCCTAATGTGATTCTACGAGAAAAGTGAGTGCGGCTTATTAAAAGTTATACTGATATGCATAAAAATTTGTAGCCTGGGAATTATAGGTAAATATGCTGCAACATTGATTATTTATTAAAAAGAGAAATGGTTTGATAGGGAGTTTAGGTAAATTTGGGAAACCACAGAAACTCTCTCTCTCTCTCTTTCATTCATAGTCTTGTTCGGAAGAATGCGCGGAGTGGTTGAATACGGGAGCGTCTGGAGGATTTGAGACGAGGATAGGGTCGCGATTAGTCGAAATGCGAAACGGGCTCGTAACTCCGTGGAACGCGGTGAATTACGGGGAGGAAGAAAACGCGGCCGCAATAACGCTCTGGCCCGTATCCACCGCGACGATAATTGCCGGTTCGTTGGCTATGTATGTGTACCCCGTATCCCCCTGCGCCTTCGCCTTTGCCTTTTTCCCTCTCGGTCGCCTTTCTCCTTCTAACCGTAGCGTCGCCGCACTTTGGTCCGTCTCAGCAAAGGTTATGCTCTTGCGAGACGGGTTGAGCAACGAGTCGGATCGCGTCTACGGGGTGTCTAAAAGTAATCGGCCGGCTGTCCTTGTTCGCGGCGAGCCGGCATTCCTACTCCTGTTTTGGAAAATCCAATTGCATTTGTATTTCAAAATAGTTACTTCTGTCATTCATGTTCGCTTGACATCCAAGAACGTAAAGGACGTAAGTTACGCGTTCAGGAATTTTTATAGGAGTTACGAATCACTGGATTCAATGAATTACGCGAATGTGACAACGTAGGATGCAAGTTATGCGTTTAGGAATTTTTATAGGAGTTATGGTAATAAATGTATAATGAATAATNGAATATTAGAAATTATGCGTTAAAAATTCCTTATGACCTAGGAAAACAATTTTATAAACCTTACCCCTCTGTAATTATCATTTTTTCTAAAAGTTCATTGCTTCAAATGTTGGATATGTCTTTTTCTTACACGTCTTTAACTTTTGGCAGAGATCTTACGGTTCATACAACCTTAGGACGAAGAAGGATGAATTCCGTTTTTGAAGTATTATAATTTTTTAGAGTAATGCAACGATGTAGCAATTTCCTTCGAGTGGTTAACGAACACCATCTGAGTCGCAATAACTCTCGCGGGTATGCAAAGACGCAGAGGCGCAATAATTATTAAAATCAGAGATCCCGGATAGGGAACGGGTCAAGCGGGATTCCGCAGGGGGTGAACGGATCGGTCGAATTGTGCAAACGATGAAAACCTATAAATACATGCATACATAGATACGTAGAAACGTGTGTATCGCGATATCGCGATATTCCCCCCGCGGTAAAGTGCAACGATGCAGCTAAATAGGCCGTGGTCTCACGCTCGCCGTGTCGACTCGGCTTCAAGGTTGCCGGGAAGATCGGTGTCGCGAGCGCAGACCTTTTGCGCGATTTTGCAACGAAATCTGCAACGACACTTGCGCAACGGACTAGCGCAGCGTCGCGTCGCCGCGTCGTCGCGTCGTCCATCGCGGAGAGAGTAATATCGCTTGAACGGTTTACGGATGGGAGCGCAATTATAGGCGTGAAATCGTCGCTCGCGGGGCCAACTCCGAGCCTCGGCTGTGTTTCTCCGTTCAATTGTGATTTATTGCGACGCCCCTACCTCGCGAGAAACTAACGGCGAACGCTCCGCGCCGTGAGAATTTTTAATCGCAATTAGTAGATCGTCTTAAAATCACTTAAGTTGTTCCTTTAACGTGCTTGAACGTATTTCTCGGATTTATTAATTGCTTAAGTTTCAGTTTTTTAATTTTATGTCACTGTCGTGAGTTTTTCACAAACAGTAGAATTAAGCAGTAAACTTGATCAGCAATATTGCCCTTTTTCCCTATCGTTAACATGGTAGAAACTGTACTTCGATCTAAGCACATTTTTCGCAATTGGAGTCCATAATTATTAATAAAGCATAAAAATAATTAATACTCAATTAATAATAAATATTAATAAGGTATAAAAATAGGGTCTAATCGATTAATTAAATCGATGATCAATAATTATGGTTCTGTGGTATTTTATTTATATTTTTATATCGTATTTTATAAATTATGAGAAAGAACAGTTGCATACAGATGCTCCTTCTAGTTTCGTTAGTGAATTCGTCCTGCTGTCAAATCGACAAGGACATTCGGATTTCAGGTGTCGGACAGTCTTTTCGCGTCCCCCCGGGACTCGCGCTCGAGGCGTTAATAGGAACGGTCATTGATGTGTGGCGTCATTGATTACGCGTTGCAATAATGCTTCACGGCCAATTAAAATGCGCTGTTGGATACTGATATACTGCAAATTAACCGGCGGTACGTTGCCGCTTAATCAGCATATTTATTGCTGGCAGCCAGCGTGCTAAGCCAGAGAGGAGCGAAAAGAAACCGGGTGACCAAGAGGGATTACCTGGGGGGAGAGGAACGGGCAGGGAGCGGAGAGTCTCTCCTAGCCAAGTCAATGTTGCAAATAATACCAATTTCATTCGAGATACGTTGTTTCGTTCTTCCATTTGCATACCTCGGATACGTGGGTCATATAATAAGAACCCTCCGGGCGCACGGTGTTGCCCTACTAGTTTTCGCGTAGAACGTGTGCAATGCATCCATCTTGGATACATAGTGTCTTAACCTTTACCTGCACTATATCATTCTCCACCTCGTATTTCGTTCTTTTTCCACCACGCTCGAGCTCGTTAATAAACGTTACGCTCGGGAAATTCATCAAAATCTCTTCATTTTCAAATGGTAAAAGTTACTGGCTCAACTTCTATACAGGATGTTCAGGAGGGATTTTAAGGGATGATTCTGGAATCAAAAATCTTCACAGATCGAGAATACAAATATTGCATCCGAGGTTTTAGTTATGAGCGATTAAAAATTGCAACGAATGGTAGGCAAACTTGTGATTTTCAGGGGCAATGTACGCTTAAGACTCTAAATGCTCATGTTTTCTAATCCTAACGATTATCATTGCATTTTGGGGATTATTGCTGGTTAGGTGATTGTTCGATGTAAAGGTAAACTCTATTAATTATGTCGGCATTTAGACTTTTAGACACACTGAGAACGAGTGCAATTTTTAATCGCTTTTAACTAGAAAAATAGAGCCTGCAATTTCGTTGTTCTTAATTTTTGTCTTATTTTAGCTTGTAGGATCATCTCATAAAATTTTTCCCACCAGTAACCGAACATCCTGTACTAATAAGCAGCTTGCAAATGAGTCAATTTAAACGATAATAAACAGTGGATTCGATATTAAATGAAATCTGAATTCCACGAGCAAGGGACACGCACCCTCGTGTACGGGTATAAAAAGCGTGTATTCGCGTGCGAGTAGACTGCCCACGCGAACGCATACTTCCATACGCATTGGAGCGTGGAACGGATTCTCGAACGCGAACACTCCGCTGCGCCCGGCCTCAATTTGTCCGAGTGTTTAAGCGCGCGTTTCGCGCGTTTCCAGCCGCGAGTGTCCGACTCTATCTATCGGCGACGATCTCCGCACGGCGAATCCGCCCCGCGTTGCGAGGCGAATAAGCACGCTGCTCGCGCCGTGTCGCCGCGTTGGCTGGCGGAGAACACGGGATCCGGCCGGCAGATAAAACCGGGAAAACGAGGCAACGAGAACCGCGGGCCGATAATCGCGACCACGAGGGAGCAAATTTAATGACCCGTGCGCTCTCTCTCCCGAGCCAAGCTTTCTACGCGCGGCATTCCGCAGCGAGATCGTCTCTGGTTTCCCTCGTCGATATCGTGCGTGAGATTCGATGACGGTTCCAACCGATTCAACAATCGTACTCCTCCACTGTTGCGATTAACTCTTTTGTTCTTCGCACAATGTAACTCCGTCGCTCTCTATTGCGAGCTCTATAATGACTGAAATGTGAACAGACGCATCGACAAGGGATGAAAATAAGAGAGCACAGTTCCGTTTTCTGAATTTATTTTATTGTTATTAATTATGATATTGTATTTGGAATCCGGCAAAGAAAAGATTTATTCTTTTGACCGATCACACGTTGACCCATCAATTAGAGGACCGAGGGGTGGGTAAATTGGTATTTGTACCGGGGGTTGTCAGAAACAGAACGGCGCGGAGTCCCGGGAACGTGACACCGCTTGTCGGCGACAGGCTGCACCGGATTATCCAAGTAGAAAATGTAATGGAACGAGTAAAGTTTGCGTTCACGCGTCGTTGAACGCCGGCCTAGGACCGGGGTTCGGTTGTTCGCCGCCGCCCGCGGGGATCGAGGGGGGGCGTCGGTCGTGAAGAAAGAGAGGAGGCAGGAGCAATCGGGGAAAAGAGACAATGCCGTGTCGTGAACCGTGCACGACGGAGCGCACCGCTCGGCACCGGTGCGATTAGGTAATCGAGAACCGTGTCGACGGACTCTCGTCGTCCGCGTACCTGGACGGCTGCTCCACGGCCGTGTGGGTGTGCGACACACGCGCGCGATCCGGGCCAGATAGGTGAACACGTCGAACAGATAACGCGTCGTTCTTGCACGGGCTCGTTCCAGATTCCAAGCTGAATCAGCCCAGTTTCCCCAACTTGGGCGCCTTTAAATAATTCCCATCCGCTGCTCGAGGATCGATTCCGAGGGTATTTCCAATGTTGCCATTGAAAAGTGTAGGGGAAATTAAAAATAGAACGTCCAATTCCTTGACTTTGGCTCTTATATTTTTATTAATTACATGCATCATGTTCCTTCATGTCTCAATATTTTACACAAAATTCAGTCTATTTGTTAGAATTCCTGTAATTTTTAATCTACTTTTTCTAATTAAATTATATTAAGTTAGAATTGATATTAGTGATAAATTAACATAAGTGAATTACATGCCTGATAATAAATCTACTTATTTATTACTACTCGCTATTTTATATAATGTTTCATTATGTATTTCAGAGACAGGATATCGAGAAGATCAACCACGCGAGGAGAGAGTGGCAACCATTGTCGGTAAGTCGACGACATTTAAGAAATGTTTTCACTGATAATTCACGCGTTTCAATTAACACATTTTTACACGGTGTTCTTTTCACACGATTTGGGGGGTCAATGGTATTTCTTCACGTGTGGTTATGCAAGAGTCTTTTTTCGCCAGTTTGTTTTATTCATTAACATCAGGAATTATCTCTCCTTTCGTACATCAATCTTAGTTAACTGTTTATTTAATTAATGAATTTGTATGTCACAATCTGAACTGATTGACTTAATGTCTCAGTTTTATATTAGATTGAATCAGTCTGGGCCTTTCGATAAATTATAATTACTTAAACGAATGATGTATCGAAGACAGTTTGACTGAAACACGAGTAATTCGAAGCGGTAAAATGAATCTAATATTTTACAATACATTTCATTGTGAGCTTTGTGTCGATTTTCCAAAGTTTGGCTGGTAGTGTTTCGCTAACATCCGGTGGTTTCTGAACGCGATACCGTAAACGTATTATCGCGTTAGGAGGAACGCTCTGTTACTCGCAGAGTTAATGGATCGTGAAAATCACTCAATCGATTGGCCGTTTCTTCCTCTTTCGCCTGTTTTTTTTTTTTTTTCTTTCTTCTCCCCTGTAGACCGAAAGAGGAAGTTCGCGTTGCTTGACACTGTGACGTGCGATTGAATTACCTACATGCTATTTTAACACTCTAATGAACAATCAATGTACCTATCGTTACTCACACATAAATTATGCGTATCATATGCCAAAAAGAGGCTACGCATACATATATGACAATTGCAATACTCCGGCAAATCTACAAGTGTTAACTAATTAATCGACTAGTAATACTTAACTCTTTAAATACTGAAGCTAGAAGAAAAATACATAAATACATAAAAGTACATAAATAAAAAAATAGTATATAGATATATACTTTCTTGTACATACAACACATTTCTGGCTTCCACATGAATAGTCTCAAGTGTTAGTTATTTTGTGATAGATCAGAGAAGAAATGTTTATAACAATTCCATGTTTCTATGTTATTACATTATGTACAATTTTCTACGAAAAAAGCTTTATGGGCTATTCGAAGTTATCGAATTACAACTGAGTATATGAGAACAGAGGGTTTAAAATTCTCCTTCCTATCGCTCGTCAATCCTTAATCAAGTCCGCTCCACTTGTTGCCCGTATCAGCGACCCTGTAAAAGACTCTACTAGTAGAAGTAGAAGAAGAAGAAGAAGAAGAAGAAGGAGTAAGAGGAGAGTAAGGTCCGATGCATCTGAACCGGCGTGACCCGGCGCAAAAACGGTCACGATATCTCTGACGCGGGCGCATGAGAGAGGGGAACAGGTAACGAGCGATCAGATTTCTATCAGGATGCAACCGAGTCTCTCTCTTTTCCGATCCCTGTTCCTCTCTGCCCTCGCCACTTTTTTTTTTCCTTCCTCTCTCCTCCCCGACGAGCGACTTTAAACCCACGAGGAACGGATGCGACCAGACTTGGCGACGAACTGTTTCGGTAGACTGTACGGCAGCCGCGGCAGAGGCCGTGCATCGCCGATGAGAATATGACCCCGGCACGTACGGCTCGGTCGCAGAGAGTGGTCGCCGTCGTCCCAGGCCAACGCCACACTATCGCAGGCGGATCCGTGTGTGTACAGTCGCTGGAAGCGATATAGCCAGATTGTAAATCAACCACGGACGTTGAAATATGCTCGCGCACAGATTTACGCGGTCATTGAAACGAGCAGTTTCGTGGATTTATGGAAAACAGGCTTGAGATCTCATTTAGGAATGCTATCTCGGCGTTAATTTCCCTATCCCATTCCGATAAGCAAAAGCATTCTTTCGGAGGATCTTCTATCGATGATACCATACAGGAATCTTCAAAATATTTTAATATTCATAGAATTCTGTCATATAGAATTCTTTCATCATCTTTCGCGTTTTATGTGAAAACGCGAAAAGATGAAGTTATGGATAAATTGCACTATAAAAATCTTAATATATTTAACATCAGTAAATTCCCAATTTCTGATTATATCACAATTTTTACTCACTGACTTATTCTTCTGTAGTTCTAAAATAATTTATAAAATTATAGAAATATGAGCCAGTGAGTAGGAATTATGACGTGAACAGAAATTAGGACATTCATCTTAGAAGTGAAAACACATGAAATGATGGAATAATTTCGACACTGAAATGAACAATGAAGGATAATCGTGTTGGTAATAGCTAATGGCATTATTTGGTCACTTGGTTCGCGGTCCCGCTATATCACCTCGACCGGGTGTAGGTGATGGCCGGGCGCGCGAGCGCGCACGGGTCTGGTGGGAGTACCGCAAGGGTCAATCCACGGTGCACGGCATTATATTCCGCACGGGGGCCGTATTCGCGTAGAAGGAGTGGGTTCACAGGCAGCACACGACGACGACGACGACGACGACGACGGGGACGAAGAGGACGACGCTTCGAACGCTTAATGGCCGGAATTTGTCTGGTCGGCAGGTACACTGACAGGCCAGTCGGTTGCTGCGGCCCTCAGGCGTTGAACGGCGCAGCACAGCGCGGAGCGGCGGCGGCGGCGGCGACGGCACCCCGAGAATTGGCGACGACCGCGCGCCGCCAAACGTCGGACGCTCCTTCGGCATCGCCGCTACGTGGCACAATTCCGAAGACCCCGGAGATTTTTACCCGGGGAGGATGTGTCGGGGCTTTATGGGCGGATGTCGGTCGGGCCTCGCGAAGGAGCAGCCCGATTAGAGAGGGAATCTGGAACGTGGGGAACTGACACGCCGCTCCGCGCTGCTGGAACACGGGTCGCTTACTCGTTTTTTGGTCGCGCACTATGCGAAGATTGGCTAGCGATTGCAACCAACAGGAATTGAATGAGAAACGAAGAGTCGGATGATCAGGCGAAATGTAATAGCTTCACGCGTGGCCGTGATATAATCGTAGAATAATAGTACCGTTTGATACAGCTAGCCAAAACAATTCCCGTCCCACTTGGCATGCAAAATTTTAATTTTTCTACTTGGTA
Source organism: Ceratina calcarata (assembly GCF_001652005.2). Taxonomy (NCBI): domain Eukaryota; kingdom Metazoa; phylum Arthropoda; class Insecta; order Hymenoptera; family Apidae; genus Ceratina; species Ceratina calcarata. Next base: position 128,027 of record NW_017174545.1, on the reverse strand, counting down.
AGATTATTCTGTCTACTCATTATGCTATAATAATGTTATAGCTTTCTGAAGTATTTGCCCATATTTTTCATACCTCTAGCTTTAATTTGAATCGTGTTTCATTCAAACTTGTACAGTGGAACTTGAATTCTTAAAATCTCTCAGACAAAAATTTAGAGTCTCTGAGATAAATTGCAAGACACGTGGTTTTAACTATGATTTTGATTCGAATTTTAGTTAAGATTCAGTTGCATTGCAATCGAATTTAAATGAAAATTCAAATTGAAATCTGAAGCTTGGTTCAAAGTTATTTTAACCAAAGGCAATTGTTTTTATATTTATTGCTGAGAATTACATGAAGTATATAT
>NW_017174545.1:109723-127643 GCF_001652005.2 Ceratina calcarata | reverse complement strand
TTTACTAATTGGTTACGACGTTCTGAAGAATCAGTAATTTAATGATTCGACGAGGAAACGAGCTGGCAGGCACACGATTCCTCGTCAGCTAATCGTAATTGAATCCTCAACTGCGGCGTCGTGTCGTGTTTCATCATGGACGCGTGTCAGCCATTTGCAAGCACACAGCTTCCCACGTCGATCATTTGCCGCGATCGTTTTAATGGCTCTCCCCCACCCCCCCGGCCGCCCTCGGAACGAACCGATAACGGACTGTGAAGCGATCCGTGGCCAAGATAACCAACAACACTTCCTCGTGCATTTACGACATTCTGGAAAAGATATCCTTATCTAATTCAGGTCGTAATGTCAGGATCGTTAACGAACGGTCCGGAGAATTACCGGTCGCGAGGCCCCGGTCCCCACCTTTTCGCGTACCACGCTTGTAACTTTGACCCCGGTTGAAGGGTGGTGCTTCTTAATGAAAAATAACCAACGGAGAAATGACTTCGCCATAATTAAACCATTGACGGTCTCTCGCGGGTACCGTAAGGGTCAATTCGCGAGCCATCGACGAGCATCATACTCACAGGGTGTTCCCCGATTAAACTGCGCTACTCCCGCCCGTTACGTTCGGCCAGTCCCATAGTTCCAACGAACTTTCTCACTTCTTATTAATTGCATCTCGTTCAACGAATTCCTGTATCGTTTTTTCACGTCTACCTCTGTTCGTAGTCGAAGTTACTCGACGGTTCGTTTTCGCGTTACACCATGTACACGCGGCAAACGTTCAATGACATTGTACGGAACCTAACGCGACGGTGGGAGAGAAGAGAAGAGACGAGCTCACGCGGTGGCAAACTCGTCGCGGCGCGGAAAGAGTCCCTGGGGACTCTGTCTGCCTATTTATCCATTCCTGGTACGACTCGTTAGTCTCCTTCGACTTTCTTCGCTTCCTGATTGGCTTCCTAGCCCCGGCGTATCGTGTACCTGCCTGCCACGACAAATTCCGGTCGTTAAAAGTCAAGTGTCCGCGGCTACTTTCGAGCGCCCCGCCACGCCTGACTCCGGTCTTCAACCCCGCCGCGGACCCTGAAACCAACTGGTTCCTTTTAACAGATCCTTTTCAATTATTTACATGGAATAATTATTGCCGGATATTTCGATTTATATGTTCTTCATTTTTTTAAGTCCACGTGCTCCTTCTGCGACAAAATAAAATAATTAATATTATATCAAGTCTCTTATATTGAACAAAAAAGGAAATAAATTGTCAAGTAGTTAATGTAAATTGGTGAAGTATTCCAACTTCCATAGTATTCTATTCTTTTTGTCTATTACATAGACTCAGCCGAGGATCGCCAATTACCGTCCAACTAATTAATCGTTTAATGTAAAGGATCTTCGCTGTATGCCGTCTCTGGTGGAAGAAGAAGAAGTCGTACGGGAGAATATTTCTATCGGTATCGGCCATAAATTAACGCGCGGGCCAGAAAAAGAGACAGAGGGAGAGAGGGAGAGAGAGAGAGGGTAGCCGACTGTCAAAGGAGGCACGTTGACCGGTCAACACACAATCGGCGTGCCATGCCGGTTGTGTAGCGATACCTTTTTCGGCGAACTGTGAACGTAGCCTGAGGTCTCTCCGCGGCATTCCCCCTTTTACCTCGTCGTCGTCGGCCGGTTCGTCCGGGGTCACCGACGAGAGGTCACGTCGCTCGCATGGCATCGGTGACTTTTTCATTTTTCTCCTCCCACCCTCGCCGCTACGCTACATCTTCTTGTCCTTCCTTCTTTCTCCGCTTCGCTCGTTCGTCCGCCTTCCTTCCTCCCTACGTTTCAACTCGGCTGCCTCGTTTTAAAGGAGTGGTTCAAACCCACTGACGCCTCAATGGATTCTTTTCAACCCGACAGTTTTTAATGAGAACTCGATAGATTTTCTGTCAAATATCAAATAGAAAAATATTCCTACTTATGAGTTTCTAATTTACTCTTTAGTCGATTTTATAAGAATCGAACTGTGTAAGTTTCAGACTGTCTGACTATCCATGAACTTTCTACTGACTGGTGGTATTCTCTAATCGCCGAAAAATAACGGTAACGGCATGAATAGTGTTCTTTTCGCTGGGTTCTTTTGCCAGTTCGCGTTGGCTGCGCACACGAGGCGCCATGGCGGTGTCAAAGGTGGCCGCGTATATAAAACACGAAACACGATGAAGACGCACGCACTCCGTGCGAACGAGGAAGCGGCTCGCCGCATACTCGCCACTCCGTACGTCACCGTCGCGAAAGGATAAATGCTCGCGATTAGCGATTTATTTGAATTCCCGACAGCTGCGACCGATCCGCTCCTTCCATCGTGACGACATACAGTGTTTCACTTATTCAAAAGTAGGGGAACGTCTGCTATTTATGCAGCTTTTTGTACCACCGGAATTATTATTGTTGCACATAAAGAAAGGAAGGATTAGCTATTCTCATTGGGTGCACTGTCTAATGTAAATGGTTTGACCGAGAATCATCGTTTCATTCGATTGCGAGTTTTCCAACATTTTCTAACTATGAAAAATGAAAACTGTCGAATGACTGACGTTGCGTGAACCTGCGGCAGAAAATCAAATTAAGTCAACGATTGCTCAACGATTTCACGATTCTTTTGCGTCATCTTAATGATGATGAAACATTAACCGCGTTCAACGTCTGGCGGATTTACAAAGAAAAATTCTGATCACCTTGCCGAAGAATGTTTTCCATTTTCTCCCGTGTCTACACGCTTCTGATTTCCTCACAAAAAAAGAATGTATAAAATATGCAATTCTTTTCAATGGAAGGGGAGACTCGTACGACCGCGAATCGCTGAACAGTTCATGCGTACAACTATTTCACGTGATATTCGAACAATTTTCCAAGCCATTCGCACTCAATCAACTCGAACAGTTACCGAAACGTTGCCACAGTCGTGTAACGGTTAATATCGTTTTAAAGATCGTTACATCACGGTTCGAACAATTTTCCGTTTGATGACTAATTCCCCGCGCATCCCGAGGATGCATCCCATTGCTTAACGGTCGCTTCTGAATTATTCAAAAATTCTTGTTCAAGTAGAGAGGTAATTAAGAGGGCCGGAATTATTCGCGCTAATAATAATTAAAACCGGGAACCAAACCCCTCCCCCCATTCCCCCGAAGTTTCTAACGGAATCGGTTCTTAGACGATCGCCATTGTCGACCAACGGAATCGGCAAGCCATAAATAGCTTTACGTAACAATTAAACGACTGGTCGGTAACCATTTATGATGGCGATTAACAATCGGTTTGTTGTTTAACCTGCTTCGAGTCGACGTTAATGTCGGACCTTCCTGAACGCTTGAGTTATACCCAGATAGTCGTTTCACTATGTTAAATTGGGTAGTAAATCGATTTTTGCGAATTCTCTTGCCGTATAGGGGAAAATAATGTAACGATGATGACGAGACTTGACAGGGGGTATTCGCTTGGTTGCCACTTGGAGTTAACTGACGATCTCGAGGTTTACAAAAATTAGAAAATTGCCAATGAAGTAATTAGTGCCTCGACAAAGCTCGTATTTAAAAATACCTGTGCAAATTGATGGATGTATTACATTAATGAGTGATCATAAAAATTTGCAAATTAATGGATACGAGGTTCATTGTATGAAAGTAATTATCGAGAGAGACTTATTTGGAATTCAATAGTATGCCCTGTGTAACATAATTTATGAAATGTAATCAAAGCCGTCCATTTGTTTCCATTAGTGTCGTCATAAATCAGTAAGGTATATTTACCTTGAATATAACATGAAAAATTCACTTCGCGCGTTGATTGAAAAACCGATGTGTGTTGATTGTCTCGTAATTAGATGGCCTTACGAAAGTTGCACAATACTTGTGAATCACCTTGTGACTATCTTTATCGCAAGGGATTGGTTTTGGTAAAAAAAAAACGCAATTTAGGTATACATCAATCTGAGTGTTTTCCTTGTCCGAGTGGCTCGTTGTCAAGGAGACAGGAAAATTAATTCGAGGCTCCGTCAGAAGCAATCAGACAAACGGTAGAGACTAAAAATAGTCAGGGTTAACAATTTCAATCGATCAAGGGACAGTCCGCGTGGTCCTTTGACCCGTTGGGTAAAGAAACGAGAAAGACTGGAATCAATCAGATAGAATCCTTGCCAAATTCGTCTTGCATCGACGACTCGAGGCAGGCTCGTAAATCACCGAGCGAGCCAGCGGAGGAATCCGCGCGCGCGATTATCCCCGATCGAAAGCGAGGGGACTCCCGGCCCAGCAAGAGACAAACGGACTCTGGTGGCGCGTAAGGTCACAGCGATACTCGGCGTGGCGCGTTATCGTCTGCGTTTCCGCGTTCACGTCGCCCGCGGGGGTCGTAGGTCGAATATTCGATAGGCGAACCGCCTATACTTAACGGTAAACTACGTGCCTTGCCCGGGCTTTTGACAATCTCTCCGCTCTCGCTCCCCCCTTTACCTCGTCTCGCGACTAATCGCTGCATACCGTGCGAACGGAAGTCCCCGGGGAATCGATCGTCGCGATCCATGGGAATGGATGGAATGGAGTTCCATGATAGAAATTTTTCAGTAATTGCTACGTCTAATACGATCTAACGGTAGTCAGCGAGATGAAAAACAGGGACGAACGGTGTCTACTTTGATTGATGTCACTTTGTTTTTGGAAATATAAATTGTTATTAATGTATATTGACAATTACGAATTGTTCGATAGAATGCACACGTTTCGAGTAATTTACTCGTTCCAAATATTTCCGTTATTTATGGGATAATTTACTACGAGATATACCGGGTCTTCCAGTATTGATGATACGAGCGTGGAGGGAGTGATCGTACATGAGGAAATAATGGTTTTTATCAAGATACGCGCGTTCAATCACGACATAGTCAAGTACATACCCGGAGAAAATTCTCTCAAAGCATTAAAAAACTTATTTCATATTTATTTCCATTTATATTCTCTCCTGTAAAACCACCCCCTCCACGGCTGTACTATCGATACTGGGACACTCTGTATAACGAAATCGAAGCATGTTCCCATTGTAAATCTGCCAGTTTCCCTGGGGTGGACGGCGTTTAGAGGTGGCAAAACGGAGGCGCCGCGCCGGGACGCGAATGTAAATCGGAAAAGATCGCGGTGTCAGATTCAGGGACGGGAAGTGGCTTTCGAACGCATTGTGCCAGCCGGATTACACGGAATCTATCGCGCATTATACGCCGGGGCTCACCGAGCGGATAGATAAATGGCCGGCGTTCGTTGCACGGGAATATAAGGGCCGCATGAAAGAAACGTGTATAGGGGCGGGGGTAGGTGGAACGGGGACTAACACTAAAGTGCACGATGGCTCGAACAATGGGCCTGTTCGCCTCTATAATCGGAAGTAAGTCTTGTTAGCGTAATGCGTAACTGTACATAGTGACCGGCTAATTTCGCATTATGTCCCATTACGTGTCGACGGATTAAGGGCCTGGGATCCGTCGGGCCTTTTTCGATACCCGCCTCCGTTACCTTTCGTTGGCTCTCCGATCGCCGGCGTCCCGTTGCTGTTAATCTTTGCCGCCACCATGCCGGGTTAAACGTTGTGTCGCTGTCATTAAGTCGACTCCGTAACAAGGGCTCCATGAATTTAACCTTTCAGGCCAGTTTTATTGCGTACACTGCATTCTTCCAGAGGCTGACACAATTCCTTCTATCACTGTGTGCGTACATTTTCTTTTATTGCATCAAAAATGCAAACTTGTGTTCAGATTGATTGCCTGCTTCATTAAACGCGCTTCTATTACTACACGGCGAATTGCTTCTACGTATCAAAGTGGAATATGGCATTTGAGGCCTGTCTCGTTGCAAACACTGCATTTTTCCAAAGGTTCAGAATTTTTTTTATTATCCTGTGCACACATTTCTTTATTGCAGCAAAAATGCAAATGGCCGTTTGATAGCCTGCCTCACCGAACATAATTCTATTAATACACGAATTCTCTCTATGTATCAAAGTGTAATGTATGCCGGCATAAATCAGTCTCTGCATTAACGCGTAACAGCAATGATCGGGGAAGTGATGTATGATTTAAAAACGAAAGCAGAGTAATTGCCTCGGTTTCAAAACAGATCGGGACAAACGATCGGCTACGCGAATCCTCGCCTTTTCTGGTTTTGCTCGCTCTCTTGCCGGCCGCTTCCTGCTCGCACGTTCGGCGATCGTACGATCACGCGAGCCGCGAGAAAGCGCGTTCCTCGCGGGACACGCGAAACCCCTCTTATTTACATAATAACTGACATATCGTGAATCAGCTTCTTTTCGATCAGTGAACAACTTCGTTTTTGGAAAACGTCGCGTTTACGCATTCAATTTTATTACGAATCCATGAAACGTGCAGTAATGTATAAAAATATAGAAACGGGTGGTTGCATATTTTATTATTCTATTTGAAATCACATGATCGTATTTCAGATTGTTTTCCAAGCGGTTGACAAGCGATCGTGCATCGCCGTGACTGCGTGGCCCGTGTCCCCGCGTGCATCTGAAAAGTGCATCTGCGTGCACGCGCGTTCGGTCGCCAGCAGCTAACTGCTCATTGACATTTAACTTTCGAAATTGAACAGAGAACGGCGGCAGCGGCGGTGGCGCGTCGAGATGCGGCGGAATACCGCGGATAGATAGAGCTAACATTTAAATGCCATTGCTGCCCGGTAAAAGACGCATGGCAACGAGATGCGCTCGAAAGGGCTCCGGTTAGTTCCTCGTCTCTGTCCTTTTGACTTTTCACCGGATCGTTTTCATGCAGCAGCGTTGCGTTAAGCGTGTCAACTTTCACGCTCTGCCTATTAATATAATTGGAAAACTGTCCGGACCGATCACCCAGGCTGAAATCGTGTATCTGCTTGTAGCGCACCCTTGTATCGTATTATACTTGTGTATCTTTGTTGCATTCGTACCATGCATCAAAAACATGCATTATACTTCTAGAAAGAGAAAGCAAATCCTCTGAGGTTCCCTCTTTGTCGGTGGGCATCCCATTCCCCTTGTTCGCACTCCACTCGTTTTACACAGTTCAATGCTTTTAATAAAAAAAAAAATGTCGAACCATTTTATAAACTTTTACCGCTTTAAATATTGCCCTTCTATTCCTTGAATTTTTGACAGAGATCTTCCGTCTTGTTCAATATTAGAAAACCTAATAGAAATGATTAAAAATTATTGTATAGTAGTGAAACAAATATGCATGTTTTGACATTCAACATATTCTAAAAATAATAAAAATCAGTACACATTAATGTAACGTATGGAAGAAATAAAAATTGAATACTCAGTAGATTTCGACATGAAATGTATTAGCTGTGACTTTATTAGCTCGTTTGAGGAAATTATTAAGACGGGAGAGTAAAATATCTGTGACAAAGAAAATTGATACTTCGTATCTGAAAGAAGAAGTCAAGGAAGAGCGGAAACCGGTCCTTGTTTTTCTTCGCAAAGTTTCCCCATAAAAGGCCTGTACTGCTGCATCTTCGTGCTTCGCGTTTTCTTTCCCCACTCCACCCCCGTTTTTTGTTTGATCCCGCGCGAATGTTCTGAACTTATCGTTGCTCCGGAGCCGTTAATTGCCAATCAACGTGCGACTGGCACCATCGGAAGTGAACTCGAATTAATTTCTTATTCTCTAAACGCGCGGCAGATTTAATACAGGATTAACACCGTTAAGTCGTCTATGAGAATTCGCGCGAAGTTTGTTAAAACAAAATTACGAAAAATGATCGAAACCGCGGGAACCTATTAAATTCGTGAGATTTTTACGAAGAAATTATTTATCGGTTACTTTAACTATTACGGTACTTGTGGTGTTAATATAAAACGATTCACCGAGGCTGTGAACGGAATGCTTATGGGCCCATTAAATGGTAATCCGTATGAACAGTCGTTGATACGCGGCAACGTGGGAACACCGCTGGGAACGGCTTCCACGTGGAAATAACACAATAAAATTCATTTCCCAAATTGTTTTTCCCTCCGGGCGGAAAAGTTATTTTTCTCCCGCCAATACTCATCGCTCATCCGTGTCCCATTCGCCCGAGAGAGGAGCAACGCTCTCCTCTGGCGACCTGTACATACGAGCTCGTCTGACCTGCACGCGGAAGCCAGTCGCCGCGTTATTAATCGCGCGATCAAAATTCAATCAACGTTTCCGAGAAACGAACAACGCGCTCGCAAATATCCGAAACCTTTTCACGGTTCGTTCGCCTCGGCAGTTATCTAGCCGCGTAACACGTTTATCCATGTTACGTACTTGTACTCTCCTAGTGAGCACGTGGATTCAGTACATAAAAATTGCTGTCTTCTTGCTTGCTTGCATTTTTCATTTAAACAAATCAAAAACTTGTCATTAAGATTATTATTGTTACTATTTTATTATTTCGTTGTGCATAAAAATTTACTGCGATTTATTGATCAGGTAAGAATAATTTCTGACGATTGTCCGATTCGTGTAGCTAAGGAATTTATAGTCGTTTCTCTCTTCAAGCAGTTGACAACTGAGAATTGAGAACCGAGAAACGACTATAAATTCAAGCCTAAATTGTTTTATTTACTCGGCTTTAGCTAATGAAGTATAGGATAGTTTATTAGCCGATGCGTTTGCGTCGCTCGGCACGCGCTATATCCGAACGCGGTGTCGCCTAGTAATTACATCCCCTATTTACTCTACCTAATGAGCGTTTGATTGGGTCTGTTAATTATTGGTAGTTGGCAGACTCATTAACCGCGACCTAGTGGAACCCGCAAACAGACCGCGTCCACTGCATTCATGCGTTCATAGATACAAGAATGAAATATTTAAGTGTTTGGCAATTTCAGAAATTTTCCTTTGCTTGCGTTTTCTCCAAATGTCTCGTTTGGTTAAACATTTTAACCCTTTGCACTCGAGGCCTTTTGCGCTCGGGCGAACCAGCAACTCGAGACGATTTCGGCTATATTAGAGAAGAACTTTAGGGGTACTTCAAATCATTTTATACCCAAAAGAACGTATACAAATAATAAAATTTTACCAATTTTTTCATTTTTATTGAATACAACAAAATCTGTTAAATATTACAGTTTGCAATTAGTTTTCGTGCCGGGCACCGTAGCGGCGCCGCTCGAGAGCAAAGGGTTAAATATAATATGTCATAGATTACGTAGAATAATATAATAAAACTTATAAACAAGTATGCGTGCAACGGTGATACAAACTGGATAATACGGTACAAGGTTTACCTTAATTTAACACCGAAAGATCGACGTTCAGTTTATCAACGAGATCTTCACGCCGTTTGGACCACGCGAAATGAAAAAGTGGTCAGGAAAAAATGATCTAATTCTCGCCCTCCCGTGGCTAGGTTCCCGGAACATGCGCTATCTTTCTGACTAATTAAATTACTCGCCGTGAAATCAGAGAGCCGCGGCGAAGGCCACGGAAAGTAGCCACCGCGAACTCCTCCCGCATTAACTGGTTAAATCGTCGAATTAACATTCATTTCTTGCTACCGGAACGATTTCACGCGACTCATGCAGTAGTTTTTCTTTCCTTCGCTCGCCTATTTCACCTTTGATCGTAATCTAAGCTCGCTGCATTTGCATTGATATTTTTTGCATAATCGGTTTTCTTATAAGTGCATCAAATCTGAAGTCTAATAATGTACAGTTTAATAGAGTGCATTTAATTTATATTAGAAATCACGTTATTTGTAAATATCGATTAAAAAATCGAAACGAGCGAATCGTAATTTATCGAACGAAACGGTACTCGGGCGAGGTATTCCCAGACTCACGCCAATTATCCGCTGCGCGATCGGCCGGCACAGAAAGAACGCGGGGATCACCACGGAAAGTGAGAATATTTCTCGGTGCGGACTCGTGCATAAATTGCAGCCGGCGTCGTCGGTTCGCGGGGCCGATCTTCCGTTGATCGTAGAAAGGATCTGGTCTCTAGGATATCTCGTTTCGCGGAAGTGCGTGGACAGACACCTTCGGCCCCCTGCTGTCGTCGACGACGCGACGCGACGCGACGATTCCTTGGCTTCGCGATGCTGGCTCGCAAATTTCCTCGGCGCGCTGCGCCGGGCCTTCGTCAGGCTATTAGCGACCGCGCAGAACGTGAATCAACGGGAACACGCGTGTCCCCTTCCACGAGAGGAGCTGCTAAACTTTAAAGTGTCGTGTACGCTCGCCGGGAAACACTTTCAGTTGAGTTACAGTTCGCGGCCTTTAAAAACCGTCGCTTTTGAACATATATTTACTAACGTGATATATGTATACGAGGTATCTTACATAAAGGGTTGAAAACTGCTTCGGTGATTTCGCGTATAGAAACAGGAATAATATATAAACGTATGTTTGATTGATTGTGAATTTTATTTTGCAATAATTATTAATAGTGAATATATTCTGTAATGTGATTTATTTACTTGACAAACATTTTATTTTACTTAAAAATTCGCAGTCTAGTCGCAAGATCTCCGAGGATACTATGATTTATAGAAGGCTATTTTTAGAATTGTGATTCTATGATAATTCGAATTGAACGAAGTCGAGTTTGATGCTGAATCTTTTTTGCACCGACTGGCTTTGACCCAGTTCAAGCTTATGCCTGGCCGAGACTAGTCCACCCGGCAGTCGATATTAGTCCCCGGATAGGAATGTGCACTATGCGCGTTACGCGTAGGAATGAGGCTGTTGTAACAGTATACGCGTTACGTCGTCGTCTCGCCTTATGTGGAGCACTCTTACTACTGTATGTACGCGAGTTCAGTTTCTAGGGGACACGAAAGTCTCTCCTTTTCTCGCGTAACTTATGACCGTGGACTCTCCCGTACGGTGTCATTGCACCATCGTGATTCTGCTAGCATCATTCCTTCGGTGTCATCGTGAAACGCTTCGCAACTCACGAGTCACAACTGTTAACGTGGTTTTTTTTTCGTATACGAGGTATCTTACATAAAGGGTTGAAAACTGCTTCGGTGATTCCGCGTATAGAAACAGGAATAATATATGAACGTATGTTTGATTGATTGTGAATTTTATTTTGCAATAATTATAAATAGTGAATATATTCTGTAATGTGATTTATTTAATTGACAAACATTTTATTTTACTTAAAAATTCGCAGTCCAGTCGCAAGATCTCCGAGGATACTATGATTTATAGAAGGCTATTTTTAGAATTGTGATTCTATGATAATTCGAATTGAACGAAGTCGAGTTTGATGCTGAATCTTTTTTGCACCGACTGGCTTTGACCCAGTTCAAGCTTATGCCTGGCCGAGACTAGTCCACCCGGCAGTCGATATTAGTCCCCGGATAGGAATGTGCACTATGCGCGTTACGCGTAGGAATGAGGCTGTTGTAACAGTATACGCGTTACGTCGTCGTCTCGCCTTATGTGGAGCACTCTTACTACTGTATGTACGCGAGTTCAGTTTCTAGGGGACACGAAAGTCTCTCCTTTTCTCGCGTAACTTATGACCGTGGACTCTCCCGTACGGTGTCATTGCACCATCGTGATTCTGCTAGCATCATTCCTTCGGTGTCATCGTGAAACGCTTCGCAACTCACGAGTCACAACTGTTAACGTGGTTTTTTTTTCGTATTGCAACTCCGGGAAAATTTATGAGAAGAATTCTTACTCAGACTGTAAAGAATGTATCTAAATCGTTTCGTATCTAGACTGCCGATTGAATTCTTAAGAAAAAATTACAGTCACTGTTTTGAATAAATTATCCAATCTGAAACGCATTTTTTACCATAATCGTTTTATTTTATACAAAAATTTGCAGTCTATAAATAATAACTCTAAGGACATTCTTTATTTTCTTAGTCAATTAATTAGAATAACCGAGTCTACTTTGCGAGCGTTCCCTCCTTTTCACGAGCAGACGGTGACTGCATGGAGGAAGGAAAACGCGTAGTCCACGAGGTGAATAAAGAAGTATCCTCCCGCGGATAATTATTGCCTTGGGACGCGCAACGTTCTTTATCGCAGGTGATTTTCACGCTGCCATAGACATTCAAATTGCCCGAGAGAGCTTTACCCAAGCAACGAGCGAAACAGGCCTCTCTCTCTCTCTCTCTCTCCCCGTGGCTTAATAACTGCGATACGACTAGGTGTAGGGGAAAAAGCGAAAGAAAAAGATGCACGCAACTTGGGGAGACAACGGAGCGAGGAAAACTTTATTACGTCAGCGACAAAGAAATTACAGGCCTGGTCCACGATCAGTTGTGACCGTGGCTGCATAAATATCGTTCCTCTCGACGCTGCCTCTCTAATTTTGTCTCATTAGAGACTCGAACAATGTGTTTCGCCAGGAATCGTGATACGCGATGTTTAGAACAGGTGATACTCCGGGCCCCAATATTGTCTCACACTTTCGTTACATGTTTCACAGTCATCTCATAAATCTGTCTTCTGTTTGCACTGTTGAATCATAATATTTGCAAAATGTAAGAAAATATCAATTAGATGATATAAAAGATAAAAACTTTTTTCGGAAGACTGAATGTCTTTTCTATTTTCTATAATTCCAGCCGTTATTACATTTACATAAAGCGCAGTGAGAATAGTTTTTACTAAATATCTCGGAAATTAATTATGATCCGAACAACATATTGAGAAATTATTGAGACTGGAGGAGAGGTCGATCTCTGTAGAAAAAAATTAAGCGTTTCCACGCCTGTAGGCCGGCGAGAAGGATTCTCCGTCGTTCGGCGCGACGACGCGACGGTAACAGAAACACGGGTCGCTGAAGGATCGAGCTGCGCCCGCGAGCGCGCAATTAATGTTTTTACCGGTGCCGGAGCACGGCCGTTACTCTCCCTTCGACCCCGATCTCTGCGTTCACTCTCGATATTCCCTTTCACGCTTTCGAGCTTCGCTCGGTCAGGATAGGAAACGACTTCCTGATCCGCGGGGTTAAGCGCCGACTGATCGATCTCCTATATCAGCTTTCGTGTTTACACGGCTCTGTGTGCCTTCGCCATTTACATGACACAAATTCTGTGTCAGTCGGAATAGGAGAAAGGTGGATCGCAACGCTGCGGTGAGAAGTTTCGTTTGCTCGTAGTCTAGCCAAATGTTAGAGGTTCGGAATCGTTCGCGAGTCGCAAATCGAAATTAAACTGGTTTTGCCAAATTATTATTATACAGAGCAAAGTATCTTTCGTGGACTTATTAAGAGCTTATTTCTTTGCTTGAAGTTAAAATTATTGACAACTCGAACTGTCAATGTCAAAATAGGTTTTATGAAATAGTATATGACCCAATTTGTATTCACGTCACTGGCTTTTTGTCCTATCATTTCATATATTATTGTTATAGTGTACAACGAATAGTGAGATTAGAAAGCTTAAAAAATAAAATAGGAAGAAAACTGGTTTCGGCACAGCGTGTGTGTGTTTGATCCGTTTGATAAAAATTATTTGGATCAGAGTTTATCTGTCTGCACGTTTCGTAATCCGGTATGCCATTACTCAAGAAATGTGCAACCGGTGATTGATATCATTGGTCTCTGACATGGGAATTCGAGATATTAATTTCTGTGGCCCGTAGAAAAATGGAATATGGCAATGTTTCGGTTTGCATTAGCTGGAGAAAATATTACAGAGTATAATTGAAACAAACCTGTAACGCGAGACAAAAATTCGGCGTGGAATAATAGCGATCAAGAGTAAATGAAAGAAAAGATAAGTTAAACGTTTAAACGGTCTCCAGCGATAGGCAGAGGAGGAGATGGAGAGCGAGCTTTCTCCATCGCAATGCATTGTCCTCGTTCCCTGCCGCTCTTCTAGTTTAGTGGGTTACTTAGGCGAGTGGGAGGAGAGACAAAGAGAGTGAGAGAGAAAGAGAGAGGAAAAGAAGGATTTTCTGCCGCGCAACTGGTGTTAGATAATGCTCGCGTCACACGACGCTGGAACAGAACGACTTTGGCTGTTGGTGTGTCGTCGAAAGCGAAGGAAAGTTTGTTCTCATTGTTTCGCACGCCTAATCGAAGGCCGTGGAAACATTGGGCGCCTCACGTCGAGGTGTTATCGGGATTTTTTCATCGCCGGTAATTGCTGCTTTGCATTGTTCAATGCTTGTACCCTGTTGTCTTACATATTGTCGTCCTTAGCCTGCAGTTTCGATCGGAGAAAGTAGCTATCATTGTAACGACGTTGCTGGTCAATTTTTTAATAGTTCATTGGGGAATATTAACAATGGGCTTGTAATATTATTGAAGCCAAACAGAATTTATGAATTGATGTGACGGTGGAACAATGTATAAATTCTTTCAGGAGTCTAAATTTAATGATTTCTAAAAATAACAAAATATTATTTTGTACAGAATTCCGCAGTTTAATGATGACTTAATCTCTTTTTAATTAAAGGCACGATTGATCTTCTGGTACAATTAATATTTATATACAGTTATTCGAAGTGACTGAGGAAAAATGAGGTCGGCCTCCGAAAATCGCGTTGGCAATCGGTTATCGTTTCTGGAATCGTCGATTCGACGAATCGGGTATAGGAAGCGTAGGATCTGTCGATCGATCGTTAGGAACGCGGTGTTTAACCAAACGACAAAGATCTCGATTCTCCTCCGCTAGCCGTTGGACGGGTTACGTAAGCGGGAGAGGATCTCGATCCCCGAGATCTCGTCTGATTACTCTTTACAAGGATCGTTTCTCCTCGCGCTCGCGAGGAGCCTTTATCGATATCTGGTTACGAATTGATCGATCTCGACCAGGAAATGCCAGGGATAAAGGCACGGGATAAAAAGCATCGTAAGAATTGTTCCAATCGAAAAACCTTAACTGCACCCTATTTTGTTTAATCTCCGTCACGATCTCTCCGGACACGATCTTTTCTATTGATTTCATTTTTATGCAATGAAGTCGATGATCGTGCATTTCTACTATTGGAAGTTATAGAATAGATAGAATAAAAGCTATAGAAAGAAGCGAACGACCGTGCATAATTTCTAATTTAAGTCATTTATGTATCCATACGCGAATTCTTATATTCATTACGTTCGATTATGACACTGCAATTTTATGTAGAATGCAACTTCTGTGATGCTCAGTTTAAAGAAGAAGATCTAGATTAAGATTTGTTTCATTCATCACATATGTATGTATATATAAACGATGTGTATTATGTTTTTAATATCCGATACATTCTTGCAATTCAATCGTTTCTTTTATATTTTCTACACATCCTTTCGTTCTTACAAGTACGTATAATTCGCAGTCCATCAATCATATTTTTTTTAATTGTCTGCTGCCATCGGTTTTAGTTCAGCGTATATTCGATTAAGATCATATAAAATCCAATCATAAAAGAGTAATAACACAGACGGTTATAGTGATACAGTATTGGACGAGTGAAAAACAGTGGTGAAACAATGACGAATTTTCGCGGTAGGAGAGAGAGTGATCGTTTTTCGCCGATAACATAATTACGCTCGCTAGTCGGGATTTTACGAGCAGAGAGTCTCCCGAGGTTAGCTTAGCGCGAAAGTTACATAAAGTCTCGCCCGGTACCCTATAATTTGATCGAGCAAACAATACCTAGTGTATTTAAGCTGGAGGTGAAAGGCAACGCGAAAAAGAAAAATTAAAACGAAAGGAAGGAGAATTATTTTCTTTTCATTAATTCAAGTCTGTTCTATTTTATATTCACGTCTTCATAATTTCTGGGAAAATTAGGAAAAATCGCGTATTTTTTTAAGAAACGTGAGAAACGAGTGTGCAGGTTAAGTCAACAGAGATTTAATTTATTATTATTTATCATGCAGTCTGACAAATTCGTATTGAAAATTGAGAGAAGGATTCAATAATTATTATTAATGGATGGGATATATTAATCATATTGATTCGCTTCAGGATTCATGGATAGAATCTCGCGAAAACGATCGACGTTACTTGATACCTCCTCCTCCTTCTTCTTCCTCTTCGTTTGCGTCCCTCTTCTTACGCAAAAAGATAACGCGGACGAAACTTGAGTAATATTGACCGCAGAAAAAATCGCGGGATCTCCGGTCGTATGGCCTTTGCTAAATCGATTCTTGTAACGCGTGGATTTTATGTTTGCACGATGAGAAACAAGCCCCTCGCCCCGATCCTGTTGTACCCCTCAGATTTTTCATCGTTCTTCATACATTTCTATTGCAATTCACGTTTTCCTATTATTAATTCAAGCAACTTGAATAATTCATTCTACAAGTAATAGCATTACATATGGAAATGTTCTACTGATTTCTGCATATCTCGCGTGCATTGTGTGCGCTCGAACGAAATTTTGCATAAATACAATATAAACAAGCGCAGTGCGCTTACGCTGTGCGCTTTCGAAAGAAGCGGAAACGCGGTCGTCGAACATGGTGGAAATTCTGGCCGGAGGGCGTGCGCGCGAGCGCATCGGAGAACAAAGTCGGCGGCGTTCAGATAACGTTATCAAACGAGACCGGTGCCTGGAATAAAGGAAGCCACCGCGGCGGGAGGTTAGAGGAAGCTGGCATCCTTGCCCAGGGCTAAAAGTCGTTGCGTTGCGTTTTCCCCATGCCGGTTCGTGGTTAAGGGTACAGGCCACGGGGGAGAGCGGAGGTAGGAGGGACGCGGTTGAAGGCGGACCGGCGAATCTAACGACCAAATCTCGACTCCGGTGTAAAATGCAAAGTAGCGAGCAAAGAGAGGAAGAAGAAGACCGGGGCCGAGACCGAGACCGAGGCGAGGGAGGGGCCCCTGTTCCCCGAACGAATTCCACGATGCGTGGCGGCCAAGGTGGAGGTCGAATGTACAGGATGGCCCAGGACGAATGGCGCAACTGATTTCATCCGCGGATCGCGAACTGATTTTACGTGCGAACAAAGCGACATGAAGAGATGGCGATAGAAGTGTGTTAGATCGGAACGTGCCGATAGACAGATTGAAACAAGATCAGATTGTCCGCATGGAATGTTGGAATAATAATAAGAATGTAATTAAGATTTTTTAAACAGTATCTGACGTAAACAGTAATTACATCAAAATTACATTTTAAACGAAGCTGTAATTGATATTGGACTCGATATCAATTTAGCAGCAGAACCAATTGCGATGAAATAAGAACATGCACAGTAAATCATTAGAGATCATGTACATTTTATTAAACGGAACTGATAATGGACTCTGAATTTCCAAAGAGAGCAAATTTTATCTTATTCTCAACTTCATTCTTACTTCCAATCTACTTTGCATACGAAATAACCACCCTGTATGGTCCCTCGGCTCCCTCCTTCTCCTTTCACGTCCTCGTCCTCATCGTTGTCACCTTCTTCTTCTTGTTTCTTCCTCTTCTTATTTCGTCGCTCTTGCTACCGGCTACCGGCGCGTCGTCGTCGTCGTCGTCGTCGTTGCCTTCGCCTCTCCACTCTGGCTCGTTGCTTCCTCCTTTTTTCCTCTCCGGCTCCTCCACGCGGGAGTGCGTGAAGCAGAACGAAACGAGGGTACGAAGCTTCGTGTCTGCTTTCGACTCGGTTCTTCCTTTCGGTCGTGACCGATCCACCAGAAAAAAGTTGCCCCGATCGGTATCGAATTCCCCGTCTCGTCTTTTTTCCCCAATATTACACATTTCCATCAAGACTCATTTACCGCGTGCTCGTTCCGCGGTTTCATTTTTTCTCTTTATCACGTATATGAATCTGTGTAGTTTTAAAACGCTGTCGTAACGTCTACCGTTGCCAAGAAGCGGCGATCGTGACGAGGAAGTAAAGTCGGTAGCGGTGATCGGTGAAGAATTTATAATAGGCAGTGCACGGAGCGAATCGTTAACGAACGATTAAATAATAAGGCGAGGCGAAGCGGTCTCGGGGAGCTATGCGATAAATCCGACTTAACGGAGAAAGCCGTAT
>NW_017174545.1:81961-108859 GCF_001652005.2 Ceratina calcarata | reverse complement strand
GCCCAGGACGAATGGCGCAACTGATTTCATCCGCGGATCGCGAACTGATTTTACGTGCGAACAAAGCGACATGAAGAGATGGCGATAGAAGTGTGTTAGATCGGAACGTGCCGATAGACAGATTGAAACAGGATCAGATTGTCCGCATGGAATGTTGGAATAATAATAAGAATGTAATTAAGATTTTTTAAACAGTATCTGACGTAAACAGTAATTACATCAAAATTACATTTTAAACGAAGCTGTAATTGATATTGGACTCGATATCAATTTAGCAGCAGAACCAATTGCGATGAAATAAGAACATGCACAGTAAATCATTAGAGATCATGTACATTTTATTAAACGGAACTGATAATGGACTCTGAATTTCCAAAGAGAGCAAATTTTATCTTATTCTCAACTTCATTCTTACTTCCAATCTACTTTGCATACGAAATAACCACCCTGTATGGTCCCTCGGCTCCCTCCTTCTCCTTTCACGTCCTCGTCCTCATCGTTGTCACCTTCTTCTTCTTGTTTCTTCCTCTTCTTATTTCGTCGCTCTTGCTACCGGCTACCGGCGCGTCGTCGTCGTCGTCGTCGTCGTTGCCTTCGCCTCTCCACTCTGGCTCGTTGCTTCCTCCTTTTTTCCTCTCCGGCTCCTCCACGCGGGAGTGCGTGAAGCAGAACGAAACGAGGGTACGAAGCTTCGTGTCTGCTTTCGACTCGGTTCTTCCTTTCGGTCGTGACCGATCCACCAGAAAAAAGTTGCCCCGATCGGTATCGAATTCCCCGTCTCGTCTTTTTTCCCCAATATTACACATTTCCATCAAGACTCATTTACCGCGTGCTCGTTCCGCGGTTTCATTTTTTCTCTTTATCACGTATATGAATCTGTGTAGTTTTAAAACGCTGTCGTAACGTCTACCGTTGCCAAGAAGCGGCGATCGTGACGAGGAAGTAAAGTCGGTAGCGGTGATCGGTGAAGAATTTATAATAGGCAGTGCACGGAGCGAATCGTTAACGAACGATTAAATAATAAGGCGAGGCGAAGCGGTCTCGGGGAGCTATGCGATAAATCCGACTTAACGGAGAAAGCCGTATTATTTACGCGATGAGATGACAACGGTTAGAAAGCCAGGCAACCGGTAATAGCATCCAGAGGAGAATTAAAAGCTCCGACGCATTGCTAGATCCAACGATTACTCTTGTTTCAAGTATAACGTCTGCCATAAGCAACAGGCCACTTTTATAGATCAATGGTTGATGAAATAATTGATATCATAAAATGGTTGATACGATAAATAATATATTAATTAATATAATATTCCATTTTTTAATTCTTGTATTAATACAAGTTCTGGTACAATTTTACAATACTTTTATTCATGTAGTGTTGCTACGAGGTTCTCAAGCAATACAACGTTGAATCAAATATTCGACGCTTAATCGATGATGATATCTGTCGGAAATTCGACGACAGGGGAACGGTAGCGAACGCAATTACGCCCGCAAATTGTATCGTTGTCGTCTCGTTCTTCGTTGCCTGTCCGTGAAATGACAATGTACTCGGTGCTAGAAGCGTGCTTGGTACACGTTAAAACGTTTAGATCCGCGTACCGAGATAGCCTAACCTTCGTCATAGCTTACCGAGCGCGACGCCGCCGCCGCGCGGGTCGGTACCCTTCCTTCCTCGTCCTGCGAATCCAATCTGAATCATTTTTATAAGATAGAAATCTTATTACGTCTGGGTTTCTTTTAATCCATGCAAGTTGTTTCATAAAGATTGCTGAAAGTGAGTAGCTGGCATTTTAGTATGCAGTTAATGGAAAAATCTGAATAATTTTTCTTTTATCTAAAAGAGGGTTAATAAGTTTAAATGAACAAGCATATTATATTCAAACATTTTCTTATACCTTTATTTTATATAAAAAATAGTATAATTTTAATATAAATTAGTGATAAATATTCTTAATATGAGAACCAGTAGAATTGATGTCAAAGTCAATTCTTTTTATGAAAATTATAAGTGAATTTCTCGAGAATATTCAAGTTTTGCGAAAGAATTGTACAGAAACTATAGTGACTTGGTATGTGAAATTTTTATCTTTTCGGAGTATTTGTAATTTCATACGTCAGTTATCTGCTACAGAATTTGATATGTTCTATTATAAATGTTCCCTCTGGAGAAATTGCACTCCATAAAATACACATTTTACCTCTTTAAATGTTCATGGGAAAATACCGACTTCTGCCACAGATAAAATGAAATTGTGAAGTCTCAGGTAAAAGCTAATTTCCCAGAGGATACCATTGTAGTAAGAAAGTAAAACAGACATTTTGTTTATTTCATTTATTTCCTATGGAACACCCAGTACTAATATTTAAGAGAAATTTCATTTATAAAAAGTAAAAATGACAATATTTGACTTAGAGATACATAATCATAAATACTATTTGTGAACAATAATCATAAATGGCTTGTTAAGTTAAAAATTGTAATAATTAAAAAAATGATTCGCATGAAAGACCTCGAACGTGTTAAATATGCGAACAGGTTTCGATTAACTGTTGCGTAAGATCGCTATCCATGCGTGTCTTCAGTTGTCTGATTTATTATCTACTTATATCACTTACGTCTGGAAATTCAATCCTTAAAGCCATTTTCCTCGTGTATAACTGAGCGCTGTAATGAAGTAGGTTTTATAAGTTGACAGGTACTCTTAATAACAAGCATAATAATTAAGCTTTGAAGTTCGATAGGATTTCTTTGTAACGAATTTAATGAAGCATAGAAAATCAGTTGTTTGATGACTGTGCTGTTCGGCTCAGTTCAGGCATTCAATTAAAGGTAGTTTAGAATTAAGTGTTCCGGGTGGTTTATTAGACACACGTCCACTTTCACTGCATGATCGGATCGCACAGCTATCTACAAACTATAATAACGTTACGATCCAATGCCAAACTCCTCACGATTATTGCGAGTTCAACCTCGTTTCCCTTACATGGATTAATTACGAGCTTGCACTTTTTTCTCCTCGAGACAGCCGCGGCTAATTAACATCGCGGCACGCGTAATTAATCCCGGACACGCCTAAGCAAATATGTTTCACTTTCGAATCGCGACGACAGTTTCGTAGAATCTATTTAGCGTTCGTTCCACGAAAGCCAGCGCGGTTCGCGCATGCCGAGCGTGTCTACGAACGCGTGTTCCTCGCCGTCGTAAAAGAAATAAAGGAACGAGGACCGGGTGAGGAGTTTACGAGCGGGAAATCGCGCGTTTGGCGAGCGTTCTCGCACGTGCTTGCATTTCGACGAGTGAAAACTCGGCTGAACGTTCCTAGTCTCTGCTCTGGTCTCGTTTTGAATAATTCCACGGTTTACATGGTGAACACGTTTCTTCTGGGTGGACCGTGTCTGTTAAAGTATCCTCGATACAATTACGAAATTGCCATGCAGTATAATTATAATTGGCCACACGTCTGGCGAAATTCCATAAGTAATGCAAATAATCTTTAACTCCTTCCGGTACGATTTAATAATAAATCCAATGACGAGCTAGACTCGTAATTTTACTGGAAAGGGTTAATGAAAATTCTATCTTACAAGAGCTATAAGTCTGATCGGTAACGTCCTGCTTATCGAGATTTCTTGCGGCTTAATTCTGAAATATGACATCATCGATGGCTGGTTCAGAAATTAGGTTTCACGATACGATGTCCAAGAAGGCTAATAAGGTGTTTATTGGCGTTTTTTTGTCTGCGTTCGAAGTATCGCGAGCGCAGCCAGTATTGGACGTTGTAAACCTGGCTCCAAGTGGCACCTTCTCGCAATTACACGTAATAAATCGTCTCAGTACGCGAGCTATTACCCCATTGCTTTACTGCATCTAGCTTAGCGAACGGCCGATTTCGCGTCAATATCATAGAATCTAATTTTTCTCCTAGTTACGAGGGAATAGGATACCTTGCACCCATTTACAAAATACGATTTCGCCGTTCAATTAATCGGGTGTATACATACACGCTTGGTACAGGTTTTTCCTGGCGACTCCTGTTTGAATAAATATCCAGTTTGCAAGGTAAACACAAGCTATTCGTAACCGTGACACTGCTCCGAGTCACGTTTACGATGAATTCGTTGCTGAACGCCCGGTAATTTTAACGCCCCGCGATATTTCATCGTCGCGTCTCGCCACGCTGTTATGCCAGCATCCGCTATTTTACTTTACCAGTCATGGATGTTAGCGACGATTTTTCTTTACCGTCCTTTCGCTGTTTCTGTTCTACGAGAGATACTCGCTTTCAAAGATAACGTAGATCAATCATTTATAGCAATTTTATCGGATAAGAGAGAATTTTATAAACGTGTTCACTCTAGAAAATCATACATATACGTTTTTGTATTAAACATTATATCATGTGATAATGTAATGTCATGATCGTTGATAAAAAACTGATGACTGATATGGCAGAAATTTCGTATTCTTAATTTTCTTTGTACATGAATGATGCATCGAATGTTGAATCAGTCACGAAAAGAAAAACAAAGAAAGCGCAATGACGTGTGAACACGACCGGAGACACTTTCCGAGTGTCTGGCAAGACAATAGACTGCCATAGGAGCCGTGCTCACCCTGCAAACTAGGATATTATTCAAAACGTATTCCGCACCGCGGCTGTCCCTCCCAGGTAGGAATGCCGTTCGACCGCCTCGTTCGACAACATTTTTCACTCGTTGCTAACGCCGTTGTAAAACCATTACAAATGTAAACGAGCACATCGCGCATCGTCTCCCACTGACGCTCAAAGTTAATCGTATCCGCGGCTCGTAAAAAATTGTCCCGCAAAATATTAATAAGTAGACGGCAGAATAAAACGTTTCTAACGTCAGTTCAGAACATGAGGTCTAAATAGCAATTTTTTCGATCATTTAATAATAACGATATCCATTTCACTTTTTATAGTTTCTACATCATTGGAAATTTTTATATTTTATTTAGATACAAGATACAACTTTTTTTTAAATATATTGTTGAACTTCACGTTTGGAATTAAATACAATTCTTAAGTTGAAACTCCAGGACTTTATTAGACATATAACTGTACAATTTTGGTTATCCTTATAATTAGTCGATGTGAGTAATTGGAGTTCCAATGGCCAAAACAGGAGAGGAATAGGAATACTAGGGATAGGATGAATTGATGGGACCAGAGGTTAAGATGAATACGAATGTTTTTACTTATTGTTAGACAGATTTAGGGTGTTCGTGGCTAAGTAAACTATTTCAATAAATTGATATAATAATAAAAATAGTAATAAATCAACTCGTTATTCAACAGTATATAATCTCTTTTAATAAAGAAGCTATTTTGTTCCAACGAGAAGGAGTATTCTAGTAGAATATGTTGGATAGGGTTTTATTCTAAGAAAATCCTGAGTAACTTTTGATCAACCGCAAGTCAATCTTCGTTTAGAATTTTTTAAACGTTAGACGTTGATCCCTTGAGTATGACTAATCCAGTTAATATTCAATATAAATTCATGATGGATCTTTCAACAGAAGATCTGCGGTAAATTGAAAATCCTGTTCTTAATCAGACCGCGTGATTTACCTTGAAATGCAGATATAATTCGTCGCCGATGTCACGGGATTTTCCTGTTCCTATCGGTCGGATCAGGCGCAGAGGAAACAGGAAACGTCGAGGGGCCGCGTGTCGCGTCGCACGTGAGCTGCGCGCGCGATGAAAAGCGGCAGGGAGGAAGAGGCCAGACTGTTCATTCGTTTTTTCAGCGTTCGTTCACACCTGCACGCGGTGATTTTCGGCTTCAGTGTGCTCCTCGCGTCGCGCCGGCTCGTTGCTGAAACCAGCTTCGCCCCGTAACGATCTCCCCGGTCTTTAAAGTTTCAATTTTTCTATAGAGTATAGTTAATCTATATTTTATTAGAAGAGACAAATGTGTGATTGCGATACAAAGGAATTGGTTAAAACTAGGATTGTAAGATAAGGTGAATTTATTTAGTATTTATCAATTCATAGACACGTGACATAGTGATTTAATTATAGTTTGATATTCTTTTAATTGTGACATTTCTTAATCAGTATTTTTGCAATTCGTAATTCGAATAAGCCTGTTTCGTTTCTGTTTCAGAATCGAGATACTCAGGACGAAAAGCAACAAGTGAGTAAAATCGTTTTCATTTTTCTTCTATTCTACAAAATTATGAGAGTTAATAAAACGAGTGGAACACGATTTTCATGCACGCTGCGGTCGGAACGTTAAAAAACGATGGAAAGAACTCGCGAACTCGCATAAAGAAACGAAAGAGCGTATCTCTCGGAGAGATTGCGCTCCGTTTGTTCATCCCATATTTCGTTTCGAAGAACGTCAGGCTTAATGCCACGTTCCGTTGACAGTAATGTCGGTTTTATTGTTTCGACCCGGGCGCCAGTCGGCCGGCAAGAATGATTTCAACTCGGCGCGGCATTATGCGGACGACCGTTTATCGCGTGATTAATAAGAAAAGTGGAAAGCCGCGGCGCAAAAATCATCGGTAACTCAGATTGCGCGCATCCCCTCGGATCGCCCCATCAAACAAACTGACTTGGCCGCGTTGCAAAGAAGTGGTGAAACGTCCATAATAAATTTACTTTGCCGATGATGGACTGTTCCCATCCGAATGGGATGCAATTTCCTCGCGTAAACGCGGAAAACTGTTTCGCGGTTTCCCCTGGAAAATAATTAATACGTTTCCACGATCCACTCCATTAAGCCCCGTATCCACTTGTCTCGTACCTTCGTACCGCGTCACCGTTGCGTATCATTACAATCTGGCAAACGTTACGTGTGTATCATATATAATAAAAACTCATAGAAATAATTAAATAATGTATCATACATTTACATAATGAATTATTCCAATTACGTGTAATAGTTTTAAGTCATTGAAAAATGACAAAATGGAACTTACGTGTCTCTTGAAGAAATTAGTCATATAAAAGTTATTTTATATTAAATGCTGATTTTAATCTTAAATCCACTCATGTTTAAATAGAAAATACATTAAAAGTTAATTTTCTTTACATCATATGATCATTCTTATTGACCTACTCTGCACGTTTTACGATATTTCAAGACTTATGAACGGCGGTGTACATGACACGCGTGCAACGACGGCACGCAACAGCGACACGATAGAGGGACGCGATACAAGTGGATATGCACCTTTAAGGACAGACTCGCGGAGAGCGAATCACGCGTAGCGGCCGAAACCGCTCGTTCTCCGCGGCAAGATCGATCGACCGTACCGTTTTTACTTGTACGTCGCCTGTTTTGTAACGAGCGCTGCCCCTGTAATGGCTCGTTGCATTAACGTCGTTCGTCCCGGTTAGCATTCGTTGCTTGTGAGGAGCTTTCAGGGTCGTTGCTAAATTGCAGGGTGAGTTCGCGAGAGAAGGGTTAAATTGAAAGCATAGATCACTCTACTGTGCGGTTTGCTACATTGCGTTGAAACGCAAACGTTGACGCGAGTGAATTATAGAATACCCGATGGTTCGAGTGAATTATAGAACGTGTGCCAATTACACAGTGCGTGTATTACTGTAATGACACAGTTTTACCGTCTTTCGTGCTTTTACCGATTCTATTATTCTCAGTATCCAGAGATTAACATTTAGTCTCCGGATTTGCCCACGAAATCTCGAACCGTTGTTCTGATTATCGTAATTATATACAATTTATTTCACAATTTTAAAGTTCTTTACATATTTTATATATTATAGATAAATTCTCTTCTCAAATGCATTCATTTATATGGTATAATCAATATTTTCATTATAGAAGTGCATTTTAAATTTGAGGTCATTTTATATTTTGTTTGGAAATTGTACGGGGTTCCTTTTTCTCGGCCTTGTGACCTGAAGAAAAACGCGTGCCTCGCGAATGATTCACGCCGGTTTTGAAACCGGGGATTTCAGAGAAGTGACCTCACCCCGTTCGGCCGTGTCACGCGCGCGAGAGGTCGTTGATATTCTCTATAGACAGAGCTTCGTTGTTTCGCTTCGAGTATAGGCGCAGCTTGCATAAAACTTCATGGGAAACAGCGTACGGTGATTTTTTTCTTCTTTTTAACAATTTCCTTTTTTGTAGATTACTTTTCACTCTTGATTAATGAAAATAATTATGGTTCATAGATAGCAAATATTCATATAATCATCGTAGCTGGCAAATTTTATTTATTTATTTATATATATTCTCAAATGCATTCACTTATATGTTATAATCAATATTTTCATCATAGAAGTGCATTTTAAATTTGAGGTCATTTTATATTTTGTTTGGAAATTGTACGGGGTTCCTTTTTCTCGGCCTTGTGACCTGAAGAAAAACGCGTGCCTCGCGAATGATTCACGCCGGTTTTGAAACCGGGGATTTCAGAGAAGTGACCTCACCCCGTTCGGCCGTGTCACGCGCGCGAGAGGTCGTTGATATTCTCTATAGACAGAGCTTCGTTGTTCCGCTTCGAGTATAGGCGCAGCTTGCATAAAACTTCATGGGAAACAGCGTACGGTGATTTTTTTCTTCTTTTTAACAATTTCCTTTTTTGTAGATTACTTTTCACTCTTGATTAATGAAAATAATTATGGTTCATAGATAGCAAATATTCATATAATCATCGTAGCTGGCAAATTTTATTTATTTATTTATATATATAAGGATTAGTGCCCTTTTTTTGCACTTTATGATAGAAATCAATTAGGGGAGTGAAGAACAATAGTGATTAAGATTCTTTTTCTTGTTTTATTAAATTCTTCCGAATTTTTCACGCGTCGCCCCGCGTGATTGCTCGATCTCTTATCATCCTTTTTTTCTACTGTACACATGTACGTGTACACTTCTTTCCAATTTCACGGAGGAATTCCTGCGGTCTGATGGCAAACCACAGAGAAAAAGTCCGAACGAGTTATACCCGAGCTTGTACGTCGCGTTTTTAACACTTTTCCACCGGTTGCGGAGAAGCGAGGGTAAAGAAGTGAAAAAATCGCGCCGCAGAGGCACGAGCGGATCCGTCGGCCGTGTTCCAGCGAGCGCTCGGCTTTTTTCTCGTCGAAATTTCGTAACCTGCGCGCAACGCGGCCTGCGGCGAGAAGAAGGTGTTAATTTCGCGAAACGCAGGAAGTTCATCCGCGTTCGTTCAGAATTCAAGGGTTTATGGCAGTGTACAGTTACTTCATCGAATTCATTTTTTCACACTGTAATCTGACAGGAATTAAACCCTTCGACTCCCAGTGTTACACAGTTGCGACTTTATTTTAAAGGTGCATAAAACGAATTTTGAACGTGACACGACAACACGCGACAAAAATAACTTCTTCAGCTACATTGTAGTTATAAAGATCCGATTTCGCACAAAGATCCACGTTTTAACGACCGTTCTAAGAATGTTGCGTGACTGAAAGTATTTTCTGCAAAAAAGAAATGAGTTGGTTTGTAATACCCAGATGGATTGCATAGAATTATTCAGCTCACGCGAGATGGTCCTAGATGGAAACGTTAATTGGTGCTTTCGTCGCGAGTCGTGGGAGCGAGGGCGTGAATTCAGGTTGATTCCATTAGCGGAATGCGCGAGTGGGTGAACCGCTATCCGTGTTCCATTTATGACCATCCCCTGTCATTACGACGTCAACGTGGTGTCGTTCGAATTCGATCCTTCCGGCGATCGTCTAAAAATGATTTCTCGAATTATCTGTCCATGTTCTGTGAAATTAAACAATTCTATATGCAAATGTTGGAAAATGTTATTTTCACTTTGAAAGAACGACGCGTTCAAAGAAATCGTAATTTTATCTCTCCTTCTCTTGTATCAATTTGTCACGCGAGGAAGAAAAGTTGGGAAAACGAGGAACGGGTGACGAGGGTTTAACGTGTCTTGTTATGGCGTCGCGTCGTGTCGTGTTGCTCCTGCGTTTAGATATCTTGTCGCGTTCGACTACCGACTGGGTATCATATTTGTACTGTTGGCGAGGACTGCTGGGTTCTTGTATCCGCACGATGCTTACACGCTGCGCACTGGTACTGTTCGCCATTTTTTCTTCGTGTCAGTGTTCTTGTACGCCGGTTGTTAAAGCGACAGAGCGTCGTTCCTGTAACCGGACAGCAAAATGCGATACGCGGTACCTTTTTCAAAATTCAACCAGTGATTTAATACCGATCTTCCTTATAACGAGAGAAATTACATTTAACCCTTCGCCTGCAGCCTCATTTGTACTAACGCAGTCTGAATACAAACTGGTTTAAGTTTATTCATATATTTACTATATGCAGATAGAATTAACTGCATTCAAAATTAAATTTACAAATATAATAACAAATTTTAATTACGTAATTATGTTTGAATGAAAATGAATAATAACTCGATTAAAAGATAATGAACAGAGCCGGCTGGCCGTTGATTTATTCTAACCCTCGTGGTTCCTCGGCGAGTACGCCGACCTCGATCAATTCTTCTCTGTGCTCGTTTTGGCTCGGTCAGCCTAGGGGTGTGTTCTCCGGTGAAATTTCGCTGGCATAAACGTGCCTGACAGATCCCCTTCCCGCGCGAAGGCCACGCACCGTGTACCTTTCATCCTTCGACGACGCGAGACAAGCCGGCTTTCTCCACCCGGTCAATAATTATCACGATTACCGAGCATTTAAACTCGGTAACAGCCATGTACATGAACGATAATGTAACCGTAACGGTGCACGCGACACGTCAATTTCCGTGTACGTTTTCATTTTTCAAACCTGATCATCCCCATTTTTATTCCCATACATACTTGGCAAATTAAAACTACAGTTTTGAAGTTACACTTCGCATATTCTATTTTTGGAATTATAACATTTACGCTACGAATTTTTATTTTTATTTTCTTATCACTTAACATTGAAATATGCGTACAGTTTTTAATATCCTGAATAGTTTTATACAATACGCGCAGTATTTATAATTTGTGAGAATTCCATTTTCTTCTAAACGCATAAACGCAGTTAAATAACGATTTTCTATTATTAAATGTCTTTTGAAATACTTACGGCGATGTAATGATGCGAGAACAAAAAATAATTGACTTCTGTAGGCCGTGGGGTCGGAAAAACGATTACAGGCCATCCCGAATGTGTGAACGAACGGGGGGAGAGAGAGAGTGACGAGGGTTCGAAACGAAACACGATCTGAATTTTATCCAAGGACAATCGGTGACTTCCAGTTAGCCACCGGTTAGCCGAGGCTTCATTTTCACTGACAGCCTCTCGGTGGTCGTGGCCCCTCACTACTGACGAGTCCGCACGCAGCCTTGAGAAGGTTTTATTGAAACTGCCTTTGAAAGGTACAGCATGAATACGGCACGAGCGGACGTGTGTACGCGAATGCTTCAAACAGAGAAACGAGGATGCTGGGAGATACGTCGGCCCGTAGAATGATGCACGAAGAATGCGGGGACATGATATTGAAAGCGATATTAAAGGGCCGCTTGCTTTAATAATATAAGAGTAAACCGCGCGATCTGGATGCTGAATCTAAAGGGTTGAGATTCATAAACGCAATACACTTCTTCTGACATATCCGTATAGAAAAAACTGTAATATTATATAAAGCGTTTGTTTTTATGATGAGTATAAATCTGAAAAACGGCTTAAAAAATTACTATGAAATTTTGAGCAGGAATATCGTAAGATATACATATTTGTACGCGAGTCATAAAATTGTGTATTTGTCCTTAAATCCGTATCGCATGGCCATTACGTATTATCTAATGACGGTCCCGCAGCAATGAGAAAAATAAATTAAGACACGCGGCACTGGGACGTTTCACCGATACGCAACGGCGATACAAATGGACGCCGGGCTTTAAATATCGCGAAACCTGCGACGAGAAAAAACGAGGCACGAGGGTGAAATGAGTTACATATATTACCACCCTGTAAATATTGATCTTGGCGAGAAGCAGAAGTTATCACCGGGCCGCGGGTGGGGAAACGGCGAGTATGCGAGGAGGAAGAGCCGTGGAACGAGATGGTGAAAAACGGCCACGGCCGCGGGGATACATTACGGCAATGGAAGCGTTTCGTTAGGTTTAGGGCCAACGGCCAGGGGCCTCGGGACCGCGCCGCTCGCGTTGTTTCGCCCTTTTTTTACACACACGCGGACACGAGACGGAATCCGGCCCCTTCCCGCGGAGCAGCTTCGCTGGTTTAGGACCCCAGACGCTACGTGCCATAGGCGTGACTAAAAAATTTGTGACGAACCGCTCCTTCTCTGGTATATATACGAAATCTCGGTTCGTTCCGTTTCGAAATCCGCTTCGTCACGGTGAACCTGGAATTATGGTCCCGGCTGTGTTTCGATGAATAATTTCTTGGTCGGAGTACCATATGACTCGAACCTGACTCGTCATTTCCAGATTCATCGTATCACTTTTTAATGCTAATGGTACGATCGAAAGGGTGAATGTCAGAGTGGTCTATTAATCCTCATTTTGAGAAGCAACAGTTTTATTGCAGGTATAATAAATTGTGAGGAAGGGTAATTGAACACCGGTAAGAGTGTCTTACTATAAAAAATGGTAATCATTAACTAAACGTAGACCCTGTTTCCATTGGCAGTGTTACTGGCCTAAGTTACTTCCATGATTATGTAGTTAAATAAGTAGAGCCTTTAGCATTTATACAAAAATGAAATATACGGAATACGTAAAGATAAAAATAATTAAAGATCCACACATATTCCATACAATGCTTAAACGACGAGAACAATTATTTCAATTAAACGTTTTAAATGAATACCGTAAATACTTTGTTTTACATAAAAATCTGCAGTTTAATTATTACAATTGTACATTCTTATGAAATATCTACATATTACGTTGCTAAAACGATGAAGAAAATTATTTAAATCAGATGTTTTGTATGGATACCATAAATATTTTGCACATAAGTCACAGTATTATAACCGTACATTCGTTACATAGTTCGGAGGAAGTACAGGTTTAAAGATCGCAAAAGAAGATTGCAAAATGAATTGAAATAGAACGTAATGAAGTAGAGGCAGATTTACCGTGTCCGTTATTACATATTCATACAGTAGATAGCTCAACGTAGCGTTACTGTTTTACTTGCAAACAACGGGAAACGTGGAGGATGCGAAACTGCGGCAATCATTGGCAAGTGTTAGTTTGTGGAGTTCCCACGTTGCCACGGGTCGATCTGCATACAAAATTCCATCAAAAGCATGTTCCGAGGGTTACTTGCTCCCCAGTCGCGATTTCTGATCCCCTCGCTCGGGTTGGTGCAACTCACGCAACGCCGGTTGCAACGATTCTGCCTGCAGCACAATGGATCTTCTACGCTCTGTGTATAGTAATTGGAAACAAAAGCCCAGAGTGCATCTATTTTTATTATTACACAGCACGTGAAACATAGTGTTCTAAGAAAACCGTGAAAGTATTTGCTCCCTTGAAACAATGATGCTTTTGGCTGCAAAATATTTGCCTTTATTAACATAAATGTTTCTATAATAGTCTGATTCGATAGCTCGTCATTTATATAAAATAATGCCATGGTGCAATACTTTTTAACAAGAAATGACGTATACCTATTAGCTATTATTTTCTTTATAATTAGTTAGAATTTTGAGTATTCATGTTTCATAGAAATAAATGGAATGGTAAAAGTCGGTCCTCGAAGCTGGTTGACCCTGTCAATTCTCCTATGTGGAACGTGATTAGATATTTGGTTCCACCCCCCGTTTCGGTGAATGGTTCAAGTCTCATGCGAATCGGTGGTCCCTACGCCAATGCAGGAGGCACGAAAAAGAGTTTGCCATCGGGCGAACACTTTCCAGTGCGCCGTGCGCTCGCCGAGTTCCACGACCGCGTTTCGGGACAACAGCCACGGTGCGCCAGTGTGGCCAGGCAACGTGGGGGCATCCCGTCCTTGGTCCGTGTCAGTGGCATAGACCATACAGGGTCCGTTCAAGGTCGAACCGAGGCGAGCCGAGCGGCCGCGAACCGGCACGACGCGACGGCGGCGAGGCGAGGCGAGGCGACGGGCCCCTCGAACCCGAGCACGGCCGACCGCTTTCCAGTCCCGGTTCGTTTGAGAAGTGGGAGACGAGCCCGAGGTAGGGAGACGTTGCCGACGAGTCGATCGAGGGACCGGAGCCAAGTGTCATCCTATACCCGTGTGCCTGCCACGTCGTTTCGCAGCGTCTTAACGCACATTAATACACGCTCCCCGCGTACACTAAGATGACATCCGCGGTTTTCGTCCCTCTCTCATTTTTTTCCCGCCGCTGCCACGACTTTTTTCACCCGTTCCACTCTCCCCTCCCACCTGTCCTCCCCGCCGTATCTTCTTCGGTTCTTCTTCGGTCGCTGCACCTCCGTCCCTGTCTCTCCTCTCTGTCCGCTGGGTCGTTGTATTCTTTCGACGGCCGCTTCTTTCCTCGGGATGATCTTTTTGTCATCTCCGGTCGATCGTCCCTGCGTTACCGAGAACCGAGCTTTTCGACAATGATTCCTGACGGGTGACGAATTAAATGAAATCTGGGGCCCGTGATCGATCGGCACACGGCCCACCGAGATTCGCCAGGGTCGATGACTCTGGTCCCTCCGAAGTATCTCCTCGATGCGGCTGGAGATTCGGGTGGACGATTTTTCTACTTAATTGGCTCCTTTGCCTGGGCCTATCTCTTCTCGTATATAAAAACAG
The DNA here is from genome assembly GCF_001652005.2 of Ceratina calcarata. NCBI lineage: Eukaryota > Metazoa > Arthropoda > Insecta > Hymenoptera > Apidae > Ceratina > Ceratina calcarata. The sequence goes on along the minus strand of NW_017174545.1, from coordinate 94,126 downwards.
CGTCGTCCTTAATTTGATTTCATGATTCGGTGATCCAATTCTATGCTCGGGTATCTTTCCATTAATCTAAATAAATCAACCTGTTACATAGTACATATTATTATTATACCTGTTCCAAGAGTATCTCCGTAATGAGTATAGTCATCACGTTAATTAATTATTGAATGTCTTTTTAATCAAATAGTTCCTGTCGTTTATCGAGCCACGGTTTTTCAATGCGAATTCCATAAATAGCTAATTTACAGTTAAATCCCATCCTTTTGGGCAATCACTGAATTTATAAAAGGCCGGTTCCGCGAAACCCACAATTTCTGGGTCCGAACGTAAACCGGCCGGGGAGATGCGACCTTCCCCGGCTGAGGATTACGGCAGAGCCGGACACGGACCGATTTTAGCAATCTCTGTAGTAACCGCGTGATAGTCTGATGTAACAGGTTTCTCCGGACAGTGGAAACCAACAACCGAGCGCAGGATTTCAAGGTTCTTCAACAAGAAAACCCATGCGACGCATCGCATCGATTCAGCTGATTTCATCAAGTTTTTTTGGAATATAAAAGTCAATGAAGACAATCACTTGAATTATTAAACTGCAAATTTTTATGCGAAACGAAACGCACATGATTTCCATTAAAATATGTTTTTCAACAATGTAATAATGTTTGAAATATTTTCTGCATTTCCTATGAATACATAAAACAAGCAATCTAATGATTATGAAACAAGTTCAGGTCGACACAAAAAATACAGTTGCATTACCGCTTTACCTATGATAAAAAAAAAAGTGTATGACAAACCGTGTTACCGAAATTATCATTCAGGTTACGAGACTCGAACATGAGCCAAGCTGCGCCGTAAAAGGGGTTGGGAACAGTTGATATGCGGCAGTCACCGCGCGAGTTCCGTTAAATCCGGGGCAACACCGTTGGCCGGGGTTAGATACACGAGCAAGCGATAGGTCGAGGTCTCCTTGTTCGATTTTCACGCGACGCGTCCTTCCGGCTCGCTCCGTACGCGATAAGCATCGAATAAAAGCTAACTCGCTCGTCGTTAATGCAAAGTGAATCGCGCCAGCCGGAACATGCGACTTGTCGCGGCGCGATGACAACCCTCGTTGGGTCGCCTTATGGCTCGCCGTTTCGCTGTCACGTCGCGTTCCGAGATAACGGGCCAGCCGGCCAAATAGGTCTGTCTCCCGTGTCCCGTGGATCGATAACGCCGCGTCGGCTTCGAACGAGGCCCTCTAACGCCGATTCATATTCCATTCCGATTCGCTCGCGATGGAAACGTTTGTTCCGGTAACGAGGAGCGTCGTTAAGACTCGGAAATGGACATTGAAACGGGACCTCGGGAACAGCTTAGGTTCTAGGAAGCTGTAAACCACGCTATAGTCTTCTCTATGCGAGCTGACCCTTGCTCGTAAGTTTTGCTAGTTTCCAAAGGTCAATACTCTGTCATTTGCTTAGAAATTTAGTTAGATATAATGCTAATTGTCGTTTCGTCACGGGGACGAGGCATTAGTTGAATTAGCGGAAGAAAAAAATGTGTAAGAATGAGGAAGGCACCATGGAAGTTTCCTGATATTTTCCGATGAATTCATCGCCGGTCCACGCGCCTTTTTGCGATTGTAATTCACTTCCTCGGCGGCGTGGCGTGGCTTAGAAAAAGGAGGCAGACCTCCGCAATTAAAATCGTCGAGCGGGAGCCGGGACCCTCCGTCGAGGTCGACGCACCCGGGGACCACGCTGGTTCTTTCTTTCCTTCCTCTTTGCGCCCGCTGAAAATCGCAAAAACCGTGGAAAGCATCTTCTCGGCTTCTTGCCGCGTCAGGCGAGGCCTCTTTTAATTTGCCAGGCGTCTCCTTTCGCGCGCGAGTTCCTCCTAGTTGAAGGGGTTAGCGAAACCAGATAAAGAACGCGGCTCGTTAACCCTCATCAGTTTCCCAATTTAATTTCTCGTTTATTAAATTGACAAGCATTAAATCATGATATCAGTTATACAATGAATCTAAATCACTTTCGTGTTTCCTTTTGGTTAGTTATCGTTAATGTCTACTTCCTCGTTTACTTTCATTTTTCCTAAGCCTTTCAGTTTAAAAGATAACGCTGCCAATGAGGAACAGTTGCTGCGTATCCACTTGTATCCTCGTGTCATGATTTACGTGATGTCATAACACGTTTCATGATTGCATCTGCAAAATTAAAATGTAAATCAATATTAATGTAGGATTATGTTCTCCAACTGATCTTCAGTCAATTGTAGGAAATCTGTTAGTATTTAATGAAAAATGTTAATCAAGCATTGAAGAAATAAGGCATAGATTTATTGATGTCTTCGGATCTTGTCTCTTAGGGAAAATTAATACGATCAGAAACGGATCATTGTCCCGAGTTGTACGATAATGCAACGCTTGCCAGTTCTTAATGGTGACTTAAGCGAATACGCGTCTTCAGCCTCTGTACTTAACCAACGATATTTTTCCCAGTTTCCTCGCGTTTAACGGTGATGCATTTGTTACGGTACATCTCAGCATTCTTCTACGTCTGCTAACAATAAGTACATATACGGTTCACGCGTAACATCCCGCCGCGCCGACGCCCTTCAACAATGAACCGTGCACGGCTCTCCCCTTCGTCCCGCTCCACCTTTCTTACCCTGTTGCCCGCGTCTCGTTGCCATAAGAGTGTATCGCCATAAAAGAAGACGCACCTGTGTCGGCAGGAAACGTTTTCCCGCGCAGGATGCGTGAAATTAGCGAGTAGGAGGATCTATCGATGGGATATCGCCAGTTTCAACAGGGAAATTTATACGACGACGTTCACTCGTCTCGCTTTCGTTCACCCGACGTCTAATACAAAATTGACTAAAATAATTAACTGGGTCATCGATAATTATTTTAAAAATAAAATCATTATAAGAGTTTTTTTAATCTTTGTATAATAAGTTATTATGGGTAGAGACTTCAATTATTTTTTACAATCTTTCTTTGTAGAATATGTTCAACAATTTCTAAAAGATTTTCTTATATTTCTATTATTATTGGGAATTGTAATTTTATAATAAAAGAACTGCATTCGATAAGTTATAGGCTTTATGAGAGGAAAATAAATGCATCAATAAACGTCTTTTTTACAAACTGAGAAACATATATTAAAAATTTTATATTTTAGTAATTATTGATTAATCTATGAGTCATCTGCTGGACACCGTCCATCATTCATTTTTTTAATTGATCTAATATTTCTTAACGATTAGGCAATCGTTAATTGAATATATAGAAAGAATCGCCATCCGGCTATCTAATATCTTGGGTCCTCCGCGAGTTGTTTATTCCAGTCAGTGAACTCTCTCCCTTTCTTTCTTTCTCCAGGGGATCGGTACTCTTTGTTTCAGCCCCTTCGGAAGAGTTCACTCGGGCTGGCTCGCTCGATGCGAACGCGCGTTCACTGTTGCACGACGAGAATGTTAGCCGAGGAGGCAACAACAACGGCAGCAACAACCGGTGCTCCTGGTAAGAGTAACTAAATCCACCGGTCGCCTCGACCTTGGCTGCCTCTGACACGCGTTCGCGAGCTTGAACTTTTCCCCCGCACGCACAGCCCGTGGATAATCGATTCCATCGTAGAAAGCGATGCTGGCTCGCATCCTAATGCGAAAAAATGTTACCGTTGGCTAATTTTACCGGCAACAGGTGGAAATCGGAATTAATCAACTTTAATTGAACTAAGCATTTAATGTTTGGTATATAATATAATAAAAACAACGAATGATCCATTCAACTATTCTATAACTTACGAATCAACTTAATTGCTATAAAAAATCAGAATATCCATTAATTGATAATCTGAATATTTTACGAATAAGTTGCACATAATTCCACCGTTAAATAGAACTTCGCCTCTGTCGTTTGCCATCGGTCAATCCAATTCGTTCCGAGACGCGTATCTGCATTCTATACTGCGCGACGTACAAAGAAACAGAAATTCCGGGACGCAAAGGAGATTTATTGGAACAAAACCCGGCATCCGCTGGCGTCGACCCAGTAGTATGGTATCCCATCAGCTGATCCAACCCATGAAATGAAAGGCAGCTCGAAATCGAGGTTCGCGACGGGATGTAACGACCGCCAAAGAAATATCAGTCACTTGTCAGCATCCACTTCTCTTATCCCAAGCAGACAATTCCACGGTTTACACGTCGAGGAATTTCACGGCCCGAAATGCATTAATCCCTGCGCTATTAATCGGCACCTGTTCTTAAGAAGAATTTTGTACCGTCCCGTAAATAGAGTAGAATTTACATTACGTTTGTACGTATTTTAATATTAACAAAAATGGCTAAATTCGGTTTCATTAAAATTTGTATGAGCAAAGAAAGAAAATACTAATATATGTACTTGTGTAGTCGAAGATAATATATTTCATGTACTATGTATTATTTTTTGGGATTTATGTTAAAATGATGATAGGCTGTACGTAAATCCACGAATAGAGAATGAGATAGCCTTGACACTGGTTCGCGTCGGACACACGTTCGTCGGCGAAGTTACCCACGTGCAGAGCCGTGGATAATCGATTCGATCGTAAAATACGCTCCTTAGGCTGCCACGGACGCGCCAAACCGTCCTGTTCTTCTACCACTTTCGATCTCCTTGCCCTCTGTCCCTGACCGTTGATGAACCCCCTCGTTCATCGAAACTTTCACTCACTTCTGCAACACTCATTTCTCCTTTTAATATTCATAATAACAATAAAACGAGTTGTAAGTATTGCACATTTTTATTCCATACATTTCTCAACCAATTTTGTCCTCAAACATTTATAAATGGAATGTGCAAGATTAGAATGTGTGCAATGCATCGTATATTAAAAGCTAATTGTTTATCATAATGTTTAAGTGAAGAAATGAGTCTCAATCTGAAATTGATATTAAAAATCCGTGATGTAGTCATCACGTTGTTCGACTAGATTATGAAAACACCTGAGTTAAATAATCTACACAGTCAGGTGTTTAGTTTTTTGGTAACCCATCCATTACGCCTCTTTTATCCATGGAGAAGGCTCGTGAAATAAGATCTCCGGCATTCGCTAGTCGTTAGTATGATACATATGTACGTGCGGACACTTGCTAGCAGCCTGCAGATAGTGAAGAATTAAACTGGAAATGCTTAAGCGGCGAGATAGCAGCTAGTCCAGGGGCTGTTTCCCGTCGGAACAGTAGCTAATCAGCGGTATCTGATAAGGGTTACGCCGAGGAAACGAGATTAGGATCGGTTCGCGAGTCAGTTGCCCTGCCGATGTTGGTACTCTCGTGGAAACTGCTGCCCTTGCTTAATTTTACGCGCGGTAATTCGAGCCGACGCGACGTCTAATTGTACCGATACCTCGTTCCGACCGCGATTGATCACCTCATCGAGCCTCGAGGCATCATTAATCTAGTTCAAAGAATACGAATGAATGTATGCATTTCTACGAGCTTGAAGAAATTCACCAGGATGGACTCCATCCTCGATCATTCCTTTTTCCACAGTTTATTTGCCTTTATATTTTTGCTGCACTATAATTGCACGACTTGTTCTATAGTCATTCCTTCAAATTTCATTGTCTTTTAACNCAGTTTCTATTTAAATATAGAAAAAATTATAGAAAAGAAATTGGGACATTTACTATGCTCGTTACTTCTAATCCACTTTGTCATTTGAACCTGAACCTCGCTTTACAAAGGGTTCAGGCCTTGAAGGGAATGGATGGACGACCCTGTGAAGGGCTAAAATCTTGAAGGGAACGGATGGACGATGTCTGGAGAGGCCGCTATCTGTTGGATCGGCCGGTTCATCGATCCAGTCCAGCATCCCTTTCCCCTTTCTTCATTGGCCTCTGGTCCCGTCTCCTCTGATTCGTTCCCTCGGACGGGAGGTCAAAGGTGACTCGAGTGCACCGGATCGCAGCTACGCGCCGCGCCAGCAAAAGGTCGTCCCTATCCCCATGTACACATAACTCATTCGATTCTGGATCAACACACGCGTAAACAAATTACAGCACGTTTCTCTAGATTAGAAGTTACCATTTAATTTTGTCTCATTATTTGCCTTCCTGCTATTCATTTCTTTTGTTATTTTTTATTAATCATCTAATAGCATCTCTGAGAAAATGAATGCAGTTTATTTATGTGAATGTTCGTCCAGAATCAAAGTTACCTGTACAGAATAATTTTTTTGACATAATCACACAAGTACCTGAGGATTTACAATTAAAAATGAAATCCTTCTTTGATAATCCATTAAATATCACAAAATATTCGTTGATGCTCTTACGAGATGTTTTAACTTTCTGAGTGCAAACCGGGGTTGTACACAGCATTTTGGGGTTGGTCTGCCGTTCACTTTTAGACGGCGGCCTTTGAGTTCACTGGCGAATTACCCTGTACTTACTTTACTCTGCCTGTGGTTCTCTCCCTCTCTCTCTCTCTCTCTCTCTCTCTTCTCTTTCTTTAGTCCTGGTCGGTTGTAAGCCGCGGAAGGAGCAGTGGGCGCCTCCGCGTTGTAGTTATATTTAGATTCGCGCTGACCGCCGGTCTCGTGCTTCTTGTTTTACATTTAGCCGGGCGCGGGCATTATACTCGGGTCTGAGGCCCCCGCCTCGCGCGATTCCGCAGCAGGAGAGATCCTGCGGGAGATCTGGACCGCGTAGATGATGGACCAGCGTCTCTACGTATGATCCGCCCTAAACGGGAACATTGGAGAACTTTGTCAATGCGTGACGTGTTTCAGTGAATTTTAGGAGAGTCGAGTAAAAAATTGGTTTTAATAATTCATTTTGGAAAAGTATGGGTGAAATGTTAAATTATTCCAGTAATATTTTTTCAGTACAATGTAGCACAGAAATGAAATATGACGAAATAAGAAATATCTCATGAGGTATTCACGGAGAATGAACGTTTCCTGAAATGTCAGAAGTAATTGAATATCAAAATGCAGGGTAAGAAAAGGTCAGACACCTCAGTCGGTGTTTCGCGGGGAGTTCGTTTCTTAATTGGCTTTGATCAAGGCATCAAGGAAGTTGCTCGTTTTTTGCTGTTCCTTCCTCCTGAATTCCCTGCGATCTGTAAGGGACCATCTTATTCAATCGGCCCTGCTTAATCGACCCGATGAAAGATAACTGGTTGGTAGACTCGCAATTTCGTCAGGTTTCATCAAAGAATTTTACTGCACCAGTTAATTAATTCTTTCACGTTCCATCATTTACTTGAATAAAAATTAATTATTTTTTTTATGAAATTACTGGTTCTTTTGCCTCGCCTTTGATCGGCAATGTCGCTTTCCGAATTTTTTAATTGATATTCCTTATTACATGCTTCATACCTATTTAAGTTAAGAGTTAAATCAATGAGAAATATAAAATAATGTAAATGTTTATTGAATTTTTAGTAGGGAGTACGAATTCGTGAAATAAAAGTCTTCATGAGATAAAAGTGCATATCTGTAATTAATTAATTGCCTGAAACGATAGTTTTTATGGGTTCATCCTGGATTTACAATGAATAGAAATATCAGACGGTGCTTTTACTTTTATATTGCCAATGAATAATGAAAGTAGGATAATAAAAATTGAATACACATGGAAACGATTAAGTGATAAGAAATTCAAATTGATACCACGAAAGACTTATTTTGTATAAAAATTCGTAGTCTATAAATCACAAAGACCAGCGTCTACTTTGCATTGAATGCAAGCTTTTATTTCTATTAAAGATACCAATACCAGGGAATCCGCAGCACAAAGTCACGATCGCAATTGGTGAACGTATTCCCGGTGTCACGATAGCATCGCGAATCGGCTGCCGGATCTTGGCGCAAGCCCGGAAGCGTTGTTAATTTCTTACTAATGGGACGGACGATACAATGACGATCCAGTAGTTGTAGTTTGCATGAGGCGCTCCGGTAACAATGTCGAGGCGAAACGAAGCCGACGTTTCTTCCTTCGTCTGTTCCTTCCTCTTCGGTGCCGCGTGGGAAATCCGTCGTAGAATCCACCACCGGATCGGGTGTTAGGCGATGATATCGGCGCTGGTCGAGACGTTCCGTTGTCTTCAAACGAGTCTGATTCTCAGAGATACTGTTTATCTTCAAATAAGGGAGAATCGGGAATTGCAGACGCTTAAAAACCGATAATAAATAATATTAACATTTTAAATATTATATTTATATTAATATTAACATTTTAAATACATTTTGTTTTATTTTGTTCATAACAAAACTTCATTTACAAAATTAGTATAAAATATTATTGGAACTTAAACTGTAAGAAGCAAAAATTGGGCTGTTTCTCTAGTATAGTAAATGACCTAATTTCTAGTCACTGGCTTAAAATTACATACAAAATTATAGAAAAGGAAGCCAGTGAATAGAAATTGGGACATTTGTTTTAGAGTATTTTTGGAAACGATTCCGAAGTGTGAAAGGAATCATTTTGATTTGTTCGATACGAGTTTGTATCTCGGGAAGAATGAAAAAGGGAATCGCGATTTCCTGCTACCGTAAGGCTCGTTTCTTCGCTTCCCCCTGCTATCGTGTCTATATTAAGAACGGTGTATGAAGGGGGCAACTAAGTGGATTGCATCTACATTGCAGATGTTTTCTTGTACCGTCCCGCCTCTTAATTGCGGACACTCATCGGGTTCTTTCCTGCGCGCGGAATAAAACGTCCGTGAACGCGAACTGCGAACCTCCACCGTGCACTGTGTCATGTCGCTGTTCCTTCCATATCCACGCACGTTATTTCGTTTCCAAGATTCTGTTATCCCCTCGCTGATATCAACTTTAATTGAACGTCCAAAAAGATCTAAAAATCGTCACTGATTTCAAACTCGTTCTCATTTTTCTATGAAACAATCATTTACTGTCCTACTTCGAAATTTTATTCTTTAAATCAGTTTTGCACAACCGAAATTATGATAATTTATTATATTCTCATTATCACTATAATAAATTAATTTTAACGAAAAATAAATTATTTATAAAAATTTCTTTTGTCGTTTAAACACTGCAACTTGTACGTTAGAAATTTTATCCAATATCCAGTTTATTTTTACTGCAAATTTCGTCATGAATACATAAGATCCACGGTCATAAATATCGTTTACGATTCGCGCGGAAGAAGGAAAGGAGGGAATCGTAGAAAGGGGAGAGAATGGTTACGTAACAAGGAAAAAGTGGCGAACGCCGCTACACACGGAACTCCGTATACGTCGAGCTTCTCTTATTTTTTCCTCTTATCCACGTCCCGTCCGTCTTTTTCTGGCTCCTCGCAGACCGCAGACCCGCCGTGAAACCGCGTCGCGGCTTCGTTGTGAAATAGACTCGAAAGCGAAATGCCTCGCCTCTTTTCCCTCCCGGGCTACGTAAGTATTACTCTCACCGCTGTTCCCCCGAGAGACAATGTTGCACAGATTGATATTGGCGACTCGTGCCCATCTTACTTCATCAATCTTTGCGTTCAGATGATCGCGAACCGTCGACCAACGTGAGGGAATTTATTCCAAGATTTTCGTGATAGAACTCGTGGGAATCGGATTCGATCCAGATAAAAAAAAATCTTATTTCGCTTCTTATTTCGCTTATTGAAGTCGTTTGCAATTGTTGAAACATTGCCACGATTTAGTATTATTATGTGGTAAGGAAAATCTCTTCAAATGTAAGAATTAAATGTCTCTGATAACAAAATGCATCATGCAAATATTAATTACAGATATCAGCTAAAATGATTGATAATTCATAATTAAAAAGGGAATTTCATTTGACTTCATTATTTAATGGAATTGCTCCATTAAGAGCTAATTAATTAATATATACATATATATATTCCATTTTTATGTATCAAAATTCGTTACATATATTCAGAAACAAATCGATAGGCGACGATTTACCGCGAGGTGATAACACGGCCTGCATTTATCACGTGCAACCTGGCGAACGCAATTACCGCGTACAGGATACGTACCGCCAAAGTATTAATGCGGTGTCGCTCGAAATAAGTAGCAGGATAAATCAATGCCCGGCCTAACGAGACGTTCTGACACGGTGACAACGTAGCCATAGGGCTCTCGGGCGCATAGCTTCGTCCTTAACGCACCCACGCCGCGCCGCCGCGGCACCGATAAAACCTAACCGGACAGCGTAGAAACCGCTACGAGTGTTCTCCGGGAGAGGAGATTATCGTCTGAGCAGGAGAGAGAGCATTGTACCCAGCCATTAATAAATTTCGGGATCAAGGTGAACCGGTGCTCTCGTTCGCCAGATTAATTCCCCCTCGGGGTGCGCTGCTTAATTATTCATGGTGATGAGGTGTCCGGATGGCTGGCCCGATAAACCCCTGTGCGTTTATGTCGCCGCGCAAGTTTCTCGGTAATTCGATCGTTTATTCGACGGGGAAGCGGAATTTCTTAATGGACACTGCTTCACCTCGAGATTAATCGAACAGTCTTCTCTTTATAAATTTTTCACCGTTCTTCTACAGTTCTCTTGTAGACAATTCTGTCTCGAAATGAGACCGAGTAAGGATCAGTTCCGTCCTCTTATAAGATAAGAAACACCGTCCGATGGAACGGAAGAAAAAGGGGTTCGTCGATCGGGGCCGGAGATTGCCGGAGCTCGTTAACCAATTACTCGTGCCGGCGGGGTAGGGAGACGATCGGGTTTTCGATGGGGTTTCAGGCCTGGGCCGCGTGCTCGACATTCTGACTCCGTTTTTTTTTTTTTTTCTTCCACTGGCCAGACCTTGGCCCTTGGTAGTCCCCGGCTCGCGCGAACCCGTAATAACTTCCTCACGAACCGAGGCGACGCGGAGCGAGGCAAGAACCGGGCGAGGCGATCCATCATACTTGGACCAGAGTCCTGAAGGTTCGCTGATGGCTGCTATTCCTGGTCTCCGCGATGATTGTGATGCATTAGCTCGCGAACGCGCCGAGAGAGGACGAATGTACGCGCCGTGACGCGTGGAACCGCGTCTACACGCCCCGTAATCTTCCCTCTGTCTGCTTCCATGCATACATGTACATACATTCCCGTTCATAAGTCTTGCCGCGAGACAGTTCGTAAAACGCATAGGCGAATAAAATATTGTAAGAACATTCTTAAATCGAAATCAGGCCGCGACGTCTCAGTGAATAGATGTGTTCCAATGATTCCTTAAAAACATGATTCATGCTGTGTATTAAATTTCTTTTTCCTACTCAAAAAGATTAATGATTCTTTCATTTAAATATTGAGAAATTCTGCGTATTCTTTCTATCAAAAATATTAATTATGAAAAATTCACGTATTCGATAGGTGAAAATTTCTCAAAATTATTATTGTAATTTCTAATCTAGAAGTCTTAATAGATTTTTCATCTGTACTAATGATATGATAATTATTTAATAACAGTCAATCATTTTCGTCTACGAAATAAATATTCTTATTTATATATAATTATATTAATTTTATATTTCTTATTTCTTTTATATTAAGATATTTTATATCATGTATAATTTCTTTTCAATAATTGCGTGTTAATGTGATTGGTTAAAAATCCAGTATGACTGAAATTGGGGTGAGAATATGATTGGTCGATGATCTGTAGCACAGCTTGTTTTCCTTACATCATGAGATTTTTTACGGCGTTTGAAGCTTCCTTTAAGACTTCTGAACGCGTGTGTACATGAGAGTGTTCGTGATCTATGTTGCACGTGACTGCTAGCAAGTTTGAATGAGCGATTCGATCCCTCGGCTCGTCCCTTAACGTCCGGTTTCATGTTTAATGGCCGACCCGCTGGAAAATGGAAACATAAGTGAGGTAAATCGTTCCTCAAATCAGTTACCTCGCGAGTTCTTATCCGTCGCTTTTCGAGAATGATTTCCTTCACGACGACGACGACGCCGCCGCCGCCGCCGCGCCGGAGCGTACTTTCGACGTACGGACCGTCGCAATTAAAGTGAGCGCAGTTTTTCGCGCGGCAACTTCTTCTTAAGATTCCGTCGCGATCGCCGAAACGTCTCAATAATTGCTAATTGGAAGGTGGCACGAGTTCAAAAAGTGGTCGCACGTCGTCCATCTCAGATCGGGAGTACTCTTTCTCCCCTTTCACCCCGACCACATACTCTCCCTCTCTCCCTTCCGGTTAAAATATTAG
>NW_017174545.1:69694-81940 GCF_001652005.2 Ceratina calcarata | reverse complement strand
GAGGAAAAACGAAACATTTTCCTTAGCGAAAACCTTGGGATACCCTGTCTATGTAATTAAAGTCTAATTGAGATAATAAATGAATATCTATTTTTGAAACCAAGTATATTTAATAATAAGTAATATTAATTATCGAAATATTGTGAATTAGTGCATGGCTGCCTTCTCTCTCTCTCTCTCTTTCTCTCCTCCATCTTCTGTTCTCCGTTTTATCGCAAGCACCGGCCTCCTCCCCCTTTCCCTTTCGTGGCTCGCCGTCACTATCAATAAGTTATGTAGCGGCGCACGTGCGCGCCTCGCTAGTAGAAGCACAAAGCGCGAGCTGGAAAGCCTGGATAGATCTGCTAGCTACCGTTCCCGTAGCGAGCACCACTTCTCGTCGACTCCTCGAGAGAGTGACCGCAGAATCATCGTTCCGCCGGTGTACTCGGTCCCTGACAGCCTTTCCAATTGTGCAAGCCCGATGTAACGTCTCGAATCCAGGTGATCGATCCGTGGAATTTAATGCCACCGTTTGTTAACATCTGGTTAACACTGTGTACTACCACGCCGAAGCTATTTGTCCTTTTCATTGGCGTAAAAGTTTTTCGGAAACCCGAAACTTAGTAACATGGATATTAGAATGCGTTAAGATCTATCTAATTATGAATTTACTTTTGCTATAAGACGTCTTTGGTTATTATTTAATCGCGTTTTGTATGTAACAAAATAATTTACGTGAATAATTCTGAAGACAGTTTCAAGAATGCTTCACAATATTATTCCTAAATTATTCGAAATAGAAGGTATTTGCATAGTCTCTCTAATCCCGATTGTTCGACGCAGGAGATATTAAAGAAAGACAGAAAGAGGAAGAACACGAATACGTGACAAGTACTTTGCGCTGACTTAATTAAACCCGTGGCTACGTTCTCACGAAAAAGTCTCGCTTTCTTAATCCAATTTCGCGGCGCATTAATCTAATTATTCCTGCACACGTATAACTTCTAACGTGATGCTATTCCGGCCGTCGCAATCGCCTGGCAAACTATCCTCGACGTCAGGTTTAAGAGGAATTAAGCTTGATATTAATTAGAAATCTTTGATAACCGAGCAAAAAGTGCTCGATAAATCTGCGAGATTACGAGCCGTATTAAAAATGTAATACATCGTAGATAAATTCTAGTACGGAGATGCGATTTATGTAATGGAATATATTCAGATCACCGCAACACGTCGTTGCAAATCAGGATGATCCGCATCAACGAGGTGTCACGTTTGGTATATTTGAAGCTCGCTCTCGCCAACGACCGTTTTATAAATCATTATAAACGACGCGAAATTCCAGTTCCCAAGCGGTCGAGCAACGGGAATGGATTCATTAACTCAACCAGTTCTAGCGACACCGCGCGCCAATCGGGATGCATTGTGAACGATGCTCGCTGCGTACATTTGCTTTAAAATTAAACTTCATTAATCGTTGCGTTTATACCACAAAGTTGGATAATAATGTTCGAATTACAAAAACAAATAATTATCTTCACATAGACTTTAAAATTTTACGAGCTGTAAGATCTCTGCCAAAAGTTTAAGACATGTAATAAAAAGCTGTGTCCAATATTNCGTTAATCTATAAATTGTAATTCATAAGAACTAATTTAGGGAAGGCAAGAGAAATCGAATTAGCATGCTTCTATACTTTTGCAGAGATTGCACAATGTATAGACTGTTGCATGAAACTCAATCATCCTCATAGCTCAATATATTCAGACACTGATTTTTGTAGACGTGTCGCGTGCTCGGTATCTCGTTTACGATAAAAGCAGTCGAGCTCGGGGGAAGGGGAACGGGTCACAGGGTCCCGTGCGTTGTCGCTTTTGCACAGACGGTGTCGAAATCCGGCAGAGGGAAGACAAAAGGATCTGCGGTGGTAGCTGTGTGGAACTGAGCGAGCAGCGGTGAAAGCCAACCTCGGCATATAGGTATAATTCGAGGGCACGTCGATAAATCAGCTTCGAGCGCGCGCGCCAGAATGAGACGGGGTCGAATCCGTGGGGTTAGCGAGACCGACGAGGAGCGTTGCGACACACGTTTCCAGTTGTGGGCGTCCCGCGTGTATCGATCGTGATCTGTCGATATTCAATTGCTGCGACTATTTTTAATCTGACTATTAACGGTGTCTGGCAATCAATTTTTTAAAATATTGTTCACTTACACAGCCTCGAAATTATTTGTTCTACTACCCAATTTATTGTTATTGGCTTTTATAATAGTATAACTCTGTTTCAAGTATGAACTGTGATTATACCTAATCATGATATCTAATCAACAAGTATTTCAATTACCACACAGTTTAATATCGATGTCTTATTTTCTGCTACGATTGCAACATTTTTATTATAGTTCTTATTAATATACAATTTAACAATTTGATTTATAACGCAGAACATGCTAAATAATATCCGGGAAATTTCAACTTGAGAAAGAAAATGCAGCATTCTAAAAATAGGAATTGAAAGCAGTGAAGTGCCATTTTCCACGGTGACAAACCAGCGCGAACTAATTCTCCCGGCACGCACCGAGAGCCGTGTAACAATAAAACATTATTACGATTAGACGGCGTGTTTCCGAGTTTGCGACACCGTTCGCAGCCGGGGTCGTAGGCGTTCTGCCGCCGCGCCGTTGTATATCGTCATCGAGGCTGATAACTATCGTATAGAGCCGGGCCACATCGAAAGGGAACTCTACAGGCCGCGAATCTTTAATCGTATTTCAACAAACGATATCTGCTCGAGGAATCTTCTCGCCCTTCTGTCTATCTATCCCTGGCTCCTCTCGATTCATGGTTGGTGCCATTGTTCCAATCCTTCCCGAGATAATTCCGAGGTACTGTTACATGTACATACGTGGAGTATTTGATTGGATGCTCTCGTTCGATCAGATACATTTTTCGATCCGCTAGGTTCAGTTAGAATTGTATATTGCCAATGATAACGCAGCTGTTGCAACATATCTCTTAGAACATCTGATATAAAACCAAGGAAATAATGTTGGAATGACATAAAACAATAGAACGTGTATCAGTTTGATTTATACATCCCTAATTGATTAAATCATTTCATTTCCTCAGATACATTGAAAATAATAGTTCCTGAAGTATGCAAACTTTCGTAATACTCCATTCACAGTTCTAGTTCTTCAAGTAATTTGCTCGATTACAGTTTCATTTTTTTTCAATAATATATTTGAATGTATGAAGTGGAATGTGCAAACTTAAGCCACGTCATCAATAATGTTGCAATATATGATTAATATAAATATGTAAATTGTATGTACTATAAATCTTGTTGACGTGTACCAAATTGTTTCATCTTCTTCGTCGTCAAATTCGTTTTATTTTCCATTTGATTAATTGTATAATAAGTCAGAATGTATAGTAGTGTGACTTTTTACTGGAAAGTCTAAACTCGAGAAACGAGGGAACGATGTTTCGTACACACGAGGCTAATACATCCTCCGAGGAAGATGTCTGAATGGTTGAAAAGGGGAGAAATTCCTTCGGAACGGTACACTCCCATGGATTCGAAAGAGGAGGAGGAGGAGGATTTGCGTGTATCAGATATACAATTGCCGCCGTCTCTGTTCCCGTATCGCGTAATCGCCTTATCACGAGAATACGCACGGCTCGAACCGAAGGAACTTAACGGTTTCCTGCGTTCGATCAAAGCCCTGAGGTACTAGCAGCGAGGCACCGTTGCCTCAGGGAGGGAAAAACACCCGATACAAATTTGCATCGGGTCGCTTTCATACTCCGCACTGCTAGAGTATCTCTATACTCTCTGTACTCGTGAAAGCTTCTTTTCTAAATCGTGTGGTAGAAACCTACTGTGAGAGAAATTCCATGATATGGGGGGGAGGGAGAGATTGTAACGAAGTACGTACTTAGAAAGATCCTCTGTAGATACTACGGTGAAACGGAAAGAGAAATAGAGTGTCGAAGCACAAAGGAACACCATTTAAGTGAGGAGAAAGGAGAACAGAATCTATCAAAGAATGGATTTTTGAGAAACATTGAAAATTTATGAAATACGATAAAAATTATGCAACGATCTAATGTACGCACCTTCGATTATTATTGTATAAATCTATAAAATTCTAATAATGAAGTACGAAGTCGAAGGAGCTAGTGTGTGTGTGTGTGTGTGTGTGCATGCAGGACAGGAGGAGTGTGTCGAATAACTTCCTAGAGGCGCGCCTGTCACGACGCCCCGGGTCATTGGTCACCCCGGTGCTTATCTACCTTGAGCCGTGTTGAAAAAGCCCCCCTTTCAGAGAGGCGACGCGAGCTGGTTTTTCACCGCGCGATTTCATTATGCCCTCCTCGATTCGCGTACGTACGCTCTCCTCCCTCTTTGAATGGGCCTTTCACACTGCAGCTGAGCGATACATCGCTAGGGTCACTTCCGTGTGGTCGACTGGATTAAGAGTTTGATGAAATTAGCAAGATTAGGAAATTATTTACTGGCCGCCGTAACAAAATTACTCTACATTATTTTATCCATATCGAACGTATTGGATCAATTGCTTCGACCCTTACACTGTATCTGTTGTTGTTAAATTGGCAAGAAGATAATTCTGGTTTTCGCAAATACATAACGTTATAAAAATCGAAATTACTTTCTTGTCAACTCAATAATACATCATTTTATTCGGCATCTCGTTGTAAAACGTGCAACCAGTAAACAAATTTACTATTAATTATTGAAAAATCAGTTTATTTGTAATGAAGTCTTACCACTTCAATGACTACTTCTGACGATCGTGCCAAAACACGATTGACAAATTTAATATACGTTTTTGGAACAATCTTTTCTCATACACACACAGTTTCACGATATTTGAAAATTTGAAAAATTCAATTGGGTTGGAATGTAAAAACGAAGCGATAATACGCGTTCGTGACCGAGAAGTCGAACTGGAACGGGCCGTGATCGTGGGCCCGTTTCCCGTTACTTCCTCGTGGGGCCCGAACGCGGCGCGTAACATCGGCGTAACCGGCGATTAACGCGGCCAACGTGTCTCAAAAGGTCTGTTACCTAACGAATATGCACGTACCCGAGCCTGGGCGGTGCCTCCTCGACGATTGTTTCGGATTTCACGAATGCATCGTGACCAGGCATCGCGTTAAAAGCGATTCCCTGGGACGAATTGCTTCACGGTTCTGTCGATCGGCATCGAAATTCCACGGTGTCGTAACGCGTCTTAGAACGGGCCTAATCCGATAAAAGTGACGCTTCCGCGTTCTAACAATGCTAGGCTGTTTCCTTTTACGCTTTGAATGTCTTTATATTTCATGGCTAGACTCAGGATTTCATGCATTTTACAGAGAATACCAACGCGTATAGCAAGAGTATAATTTCTTTATTTATCAAAATACGGGCTTGTAAAACCCATTGTCATACAATAATAAAACAAAGATAAAATTAAATATAAATAATAGTATTAAAGTAATACACATCGCTATTTTTTAAGATAAATCTAATCTCGATCTGTTTTTCCTACATTAATGTTACAAAAACTTCGTTTCGCACAAAAATCTTATTACTTCATTAAGATTTGTATGACCCGTAAAATTTCTGCCGAAAGTTTAAGACGTATAAGAATAAAAATCTGTGTCCAATATTTGAAACAATGAACTCGCAAAATTTTTAAAATCTTTTATTAATATAATATCTAATAACTGTTGAAATTTCGATGCTTTGTTATTGTTTTTATGTAAAAGTTCATACAACCTTAACAGATTTTTGCATTGAATAAAGCTGACTATTAAAACGTTCGTATTTATCGATTCGGGTTACAGATGGAGCATAGAGGCGCGGCGTTCGATCAGCAGGAGTGCCAGTAGCGGGAAACGATCCTCGTAGCCCTGAGGCGGGCCCTCGATCCTTGGCGGGGCCCGTGCTCGCGAGCGAAGCTGGGCGACACAAAAGGAACGCCGCGATGGCCGCGACCGATGGTCAGATCGTCGTTGCGGCGGCACGCTGGGCCGAGGAAGCGACGTACCTTCGCGAATTCGTCTCCAAGTATCGTCTGCCGGCGGTGATCAAGATCACGAAGGGCCAGTACGGCGGGCTGGGCGTGCCCACGCTCCCAGCGCCCAGTCTGCAAAGCACGGCGCTGCTCGTGTCCGCCGGACGTCGACGGAAGATCGTCGCCCAAGCCGTCAAGATCAAGGAGGGTCGGAGAGTCGTGGGCGTCGGGCCGAGATTGGCGATCCCCGACTCGTACGCCGGCTACTTCGAGATCCTCAGCGAGGAGGGCAGAGCGGTGCGAGGCATCGAGTCTGTCAACGAGCTCTGTCGAAGATGCCCCGAAGAGGGAGCTTTGGTCCGCGAGACCGTACGAGGCATAGCTTGCAGAGTGGACGACGAGTCGGGCATCGTGGTCCCAGAGGGGACGAGGACTCTGGCAGCCGGGGAGACCATCGTCACCGTTGGAGAAGTTAGCTTACCCGGTCGCGGGAGATTTCTTCGCTGCGTGGACTGTCGAGGGGACAGCGTCCTTTTGGGCATGGAGCAACGAGGACGCTTCAGCGCGTTGGCACGCGAGGACAACATCAGCGGCGTGCACACCGCGCGGGCGTTGCTCAGCAAGCGCCTGCCACTGACCGTTCGATTGGTGCACGGCCAGCCACCGAGAGGGTTGAAGTCGTCTTCGCAGTTCGTACCCGAGTTGAGGCTGCTGTCGACGTTCGAAGAGGAGCACGTTTTCGCACTGCCCTTGCAGAGAGACGGCGCGGCCGTGGCGTTACCCCTGGCTGCTCCCTTGAAGCTGGTGAAAGCGCGGAACGAGGAAGCTCTCAGGTCGATGCAGGAGTTCACGAGGCTGGTGGAACGCGCGTCCCGTCTGGTGGCTGACGTGGCGGACCGCGCTCACGTGCTAGACGGGAGACTGGGCGAGAGCAAACCCTCCAGACAGAACAGAAGCGGCTCCGGTTTTCTGAGGCGGTCTTCGACGAACTCGGACAACGCGCCGCTCCACCATCGGAATAGCACGAGCCACCATCATCATCACCATCACTATCACAGCAACGGTCACCAAGTCTCCGGACACGCGGGTTACAGGGACGAGAATCGGGTTCCACCCTCCGCCTGCACGGAGGAGTACGACGAGATCGATCAGATCTACGATTACGTACGCGGATTCGCGCCGCTGCCGAAGAGCGTGAAATCGCCTTACGAGAGCCCGTTGCCGGTCGCGCAGAGTTCCAGTCCTCCGCTGACGCCAGTCACGGTCACGATCGCGCCTCTGTTGGACGACAGACCGGAACCACCGCCCATCGAGACGATACCGACGAAGAAGATCCAGGCGGAGAAGAGGACGAGGCGCGCGGTGAAGGAGGCGCCGCAGCCGAGGCTCGAGAAGCCACCGCTGGCGAAGCTCTACGTGAAGAACAGCGGCACGCAAAGGGGGCGCCCGTTGATGAGGCAGAAGAGTGCGTCGCCGTTGAAGGAGACGCCGCCTGGGTATAAGGGCGGCTCGCCGCTTTTCAATATCAGATATAAGAGTCTGACGAATCTGCAGCAGGCTATGGAATTGGACGGGACGCTGGACTCGAGTCATTCCGGGGGGAGAACGTCAGGGGACTCTGGTGCTGGAGCTAAACTGCCGGAAAAAAGGTAAGTATTCCTGTTCTAATCAAATTTATTATCGAACAGTAATTTTAAGGATGTTGTGATTATAAGGCAAAGTGATTCATATGCATGTCTCAATTTCTATACACTCGCTTCTTTTCTATAATTTTATATGTAATCTTTGAGCCGATCAGTAGAAATTGTGTACGGAAATTGGGACATTGCCTACATGGCAAATGTAAACATGATAATAAGGTGTACAGCAACGCGATTACATTTAAACGATTCTTTCATGAATATGCATGATGAATATATTAACTCGCAATGGAATCTTGAATAATTTAACATTAAGTGTGATCATACAAATTGATAGAAGGAGTCAGATGTAGAATTTATATTAATTAATGATGAAAGTTTTAATTAATTAAAGACGAGTTTTTGTCGTTCGTTTTAGATCACGGCGTTTGAGTAGACCGCGCTCGCTGACGAATTTAGTCTGGGAACTTCGCGGTGGAAGCGGGCTCGGTTGCGCGAGACCGGAAACGCCTCCGCCCACCACCACGGCGCCGCCACCCCCTACTAAATGTGGACCACGTCTGGCTGTCACCGTGGTGGCACCCCGACGTGTTGGCACGCTCTACCTCTAACTCGTAAGTATCTTCTTTCCTTTTCTTCGCTAGAATCACCGAAACGATCGACGAATCTCGTAATTGATAGAAACTTTACGATGCGTTCTTAAGTTTCATCTTATTTGGAGTCAACGATGCTTCAGATTTATGATTTTCTCTTTAATTCTTCCCCGTCCTGCCCGCTGATGAGGCAGAACAGTCGCTTCTTTAATTAAGCACGCGTTCGTGTTTGTTCATAGTATAAGGAGAATCGTCGTTCGATAGAATCGGTAGTTGTAGTGTTACGCGGTACAGGAACAGGGAGGGATAATAAGGGAATAAAGACAGTGGGGATACGTAACGTCATCCTCGCGGTGTAATAGCCCTGGTTTGCCTCGAACTCGGTCCGTGCGCGGAATTAAACGAGAGCAGGTTGAACAAACCGTGGCTTCCGGTCAGCCGCTTCACTGTCGTCTGCGCCCAACACGCGCGTATTAACGAAAAATTACGATCACACTCTCTCCGGTTTCACCGGGATCCAAGCAAGGCTGTCCACTTCGTTCACTCTTTGATCTGGGTTAGCTTCTACGAGTGGTCGTGGAAAAACGTATCACGGAGGAAGTTAGCTTGCATGTTTTTTTTTCTTCCCCCTGCGAGCGAGCGTTCCCTTTGCCGAGCAGGAGGACGCTTAAGGCCAGCGTTTCCTGCTTAATTAATTAACCAGGGAACGAACGGCGTTCGCCTGGTCTTCTCCGCGGCGTTTCGAACGGCACGGGGAGAGACACACCTGGTAATTTTCAACTGTCGCGGTTTGATTATGCGCGAGCACGAAACGCGGCTGCGGCTAGCCGCAAGTGACAAGCGAATTTCAAATAGAATGCTCGAAAAACGCTCGCCGAGTCTTGCAGACTGGATTCCAAATGAATTCGTCGTTCATCGTTTATCAGTATATAATATTAGAATATCAGTTTGTTATATTAATTTTAAATTAATTTTTAATTCTTAGAATAATTGAATATCGAGTATGTCTATAAAAATGTACAGAATATCAAAAGTTGCACATCACAATCTTCAAATAACAACAGAAATTTGTAGACTTAAGTAACATTTTTTAAAATGGCGCTGTAAATATTTTGTATAAAAATCCGCAGTATGCTTACTATGACAGACAGTGAGTTGGCATTTTTTTTGTAGAAACGTTTTCATTACTGCGAATGAGACGCGTATGTAGGTGATTGTTATATGGTTACAAAAATGTTAGACATAGCACAGGGCAGAACTAAGTGAGATGCAACTATACTCGTTCGCTAAGCACGTGAAATCTGGGTGGTGCTGTTCCATGATTGATGAGTGGGAACGTGCTGGATTTGTAATAGGATGCTGTCGAGGGTAAAGTAATACACATATCGTGCACGTCCGTTTTTGCCAAACTTGGCTCGCGCTCGTGCGTTCCCTCGACTCGCCGTATATATCTTCATTACGAAATTGCATACTCGGAATAACCACCCCCCCTGTTATTATATAATTACAGGATCTGAGTAACTTGAATTCAGGTTGTATCAAAGCCGAGACGAACTCTGATGAACGAAGTACCCCTCTGCCTGAACAAAGACTCTATTACATTCCGAATCTAATGATAAACCGTATGGGATGATAGATTCCTCGGAACCATTTTTTCTCCCATTGATTCCCCGATTAGCATAAGTAGAGACGTGGTCACGAAAGCGATGATTAAACGAACCCTGAAGGAGGACGTTTCCACGGGATTATGATATCGAATTCGCGTGACGGCCGATAATAACCAGCTCGTGCTTCCTCCTCTCGGTCCATGCGAAGTCTCGCATCGGAGAATTAATAAGGGAATGAAAAAAGAACCGGACAATGCGATAGAGACGCCTTCGAAGATCATACCGCGTCCCTTTGATTGATGTCGGATTAACTACCTGCATTTACTCCACTGCGATCCATCTTTCCCACGTAATCGCTCTCCTCTATTTTTCTTTTAAAACCGTTTATCCGTAGACTGCAGATTTTTATGCAAAAACATTTATGGTGTCGGTATTAAAAAATCTGTTTTAAATAGATATCCTTTTTATTGTTTATAGATTGAAACATGCATACAACTTTTAATGTTACATATTTTATTTTTTAAGTTCACATTGCAAATTACATTATTTTGCATGCAAATTGTCAGTCTTAATAATTATTCACAGAAAGTATTCAGAAAGTCTGAAACGTGATATCTCGTTGAAGCACGAGTCTTCATCGAAGAGCAAGCTCTTATTAACATCGACCAGTAATCCATCTAATTCAAAAGCATTTGATAGATGATTAAGTATTGGCCGGGAGCGACGCGGCGTGGACGTTGATTAATATCAACAAATTCGCTAGCTGCGCCCGGGGCGGTTTCCAGATTTCTGCGAACCGGCGATGCAAATTGCCTCCGGTCTCCACCCGACGATGCGCCGCGCTCGATATTATTGATCAGGATCCCTGCTTTCGCGCTTCCGTTTCGGTCCCGTCGACGCGATGACCGTTAAACGCCGGACTCGTAAACGACGCGTAACTATCTGAAAAGCAACTATGTTGCTTGAGAAGGAGAACGGTAATCTCCGTGATGATTGTTTATTGAGGAAACGCGGTTTGAATCGGCTCATTATCGGAAAAAAGCAGTCGAGCGCTCGCGGGTCGTTTTGTTCATTGCGCGAAGGGAAACAGAAAAACTCGTTGCAAAAGAATATAGTTTATCACACGATTATGCTAATAATTCTGTCACTCGTGTAATCGCGTAAATTAGGAAGCGACGAGGAACATGATTGAAAAGCGGACTCACTCGAATTGAGGGAAATCTTTGCTCCTGATTTTCGATCCATTTTGCGATCGGTGCTAACACGTCGGGTGTAGGGCAGAATGTCATTGAAAATGCGCGAGAATGGGTTTCTCGCAATCCTCTGTTTACTAGCCGTAACGCGATACGAGAGGCTACGATGGGGCTATTCTGTAGCATGTAATCGACTAATTAAGCAATTAACTCGTAAACGATCGATGTTCCGCCGTACGGGTACGAGTGTCTATAAAACGATTTTATGAGCAGCCCTATCACGCTCGCAATAATTAGTCGGACGATAAAGCAATCGCGTTGGCGCTAGCTCTGTGATTCGTTAAGTGCAAACGAGAATTAGAAGTTTCAGAAAAACCGGAAAACGTATTCCTTTATCTCAGAGCACATTTAAATTCCAGTTACTTCTTTAGAGTATATATTTCCTGTACCATTCGAAATGAGAAATATAATAATTAATACATTTCAATAAAAAAAAATATGAATTTTCATGAAGAGTAAAAGATTTGTACTCTTAATTTAGATTTTTAATTAATTAACATGGAACGTCTCTGGATTTAATTTTACATATTTTGTTTTCTACTAGTTTTTAAAAATTTATAGTATGAATAACGTAGCAAGTTATAGACTTTCTTGATAATCTCGGTACGTACCGAGAAATCGGTTAGAAATGCACTAATGAAAACGCGGGTCAGAATTGAAGGAATCGACAGACGTGTCGCAATCCCGAGGCATCCTCGCAGCTGTGTTTTCACTCTTGTGTTACCCGAATTCATGCATATTTATCGCGTTACCCGGCTGCATTGGATGCAAATTGCGGATACGAGTCCCGGGGCTCGTTACCCGGTGAGCACAGCTACACTTACATGTAAATAGGAGATGCATAGACGCACGCAGACCTCGTCTCCCATTGTCTGCCCACAGTAGATGCGACCGTCGCGTCGTGGCATAGTTCACGAGTGGCTCGGTTTCTCCCTTTGAGTCACGCCACTTTTTCACCCATTTACCAGCCACCGATGCGATGCACGAAGAGGAATGACGGGGGGGAATGGGCGAGAGGAGGCTGTCCACCTACTGAATTTAGAAGCTTTCTCGCACGGAGTGTAGGCGAGATCAGGAAGCAGTTCGGGAAGATGGTACCGATTCTGTTGTTCATCAATTAGTCTGATTTGATAGCAAGCGCGAG
>NW_017174545.1:63568-67389 GCF_001652005.2 Ceratina calcarata | reverse complement strand
TAATAGAACTTCCTGGAATTCAAATGAAGATCGACTTCCTTGTGTCCAAATAAGACTGATTTTTCTTAATCAGTTTAGAACTCTTCCTAATTAAAATTTCTCTTCTGTTTCTAATTTTAGCGAATATTTAATATTACGTGTTTCGTATTAGTTTACCCCAGCTGATAATTAGTGATCGCGGAAGTGATTAGATAAAGTGAAGATTTGGTATCCGAATATCGTAGCAATTCCCCTTGTTTCCTAATCACTGTCCACTTAGCAGAGATTCTCGTTAGCACGGTTGATCATCCTTTTCAGGGGCTGAGTGTTTCTGTGTTGGTTCATATTCGTGCGTGGGCGGAGACCAGTAGCCGAGCCGGCCGCACGGCCGGTTGATCGGCCTGTTGGACCGTGACGTGCCAACCACTACCACTTTATTATTACTACTATGCACTCTGGCGCGCATTACTCCCGGGTTCCTCCGTGCAAGCGTATACCGGGTTCCAGGGTTTATTACACTTGCCCCGATCGAGCGTACGCATCCGTCTTCGAGGAGAAACTAGCTCCCGGAGCAATGCGGATGTGTCTTCTCCCTATACGGGTTCTCGACTGGAAGGGTTATTTGCAAGGGTAGCTCCAGAAACAAGTAGAATAAAAGTCGTACGCCGATTGAAACCTTCTACCGCGTGTCGACATTCTTCGATTTTATCGACAACGTAGTGTAAATATTTTTTATACAGTGACAGTAATTTGTAGCTGATTTCGCGAATATAAATTAGGATGCTCCTTATTTCTGAAGACATTTAAATAATTTCATAAGAATGACAATTGAAATATTCGTGGATAGAAGGTACGAGGTCTTAGTTTCAGATTTTGAATAAATTTCGTTACTCGCGTTTATAATATAATTATACAAAATTTTTTTATAACATTTCTAACGAACAGCTTTGCTGTGTACAATTTATTACCCTTAGAAACATTCTTAACTGCGAAGTAGAGCAAATAATCGTACTACGTTGTTACATGGATTTTTAATTAATTCAGTGTTTAAAGATTTTGACTTTTCAAAAATAAGAGAGGACAAAGAGTGGACACTTGGCTGGAGATGGACGGACGACGAGTAATAAATTCCTAGCCGTGCCACAGTGGACACCTTGTACGCATTATAGATTACGGTTGTTAGCCGGGCTAATTTATAATCCCGCAACGGTTGGAATCGCGCGAGTTCCGTTACGAATTCCCAGCCTGCGCGCGGTGGTAAACGGCCACCTAACCAGCCTCTCGAAGACCGGCCTCCCTGGTCATCGCATAATACACATGATGCTCGTATATCTTCCGTTACGTAATACTTGTTGGCTGGATTACGCCGTTTCACGGGCCCGAGCAGTTTGTTTGCATCTAATCGCGCCGCGATCGTTGTTGCTCGCGCGCGAGATACCCGCGCCGCGCCGCGACGCCGGAAAAGAATGTTTCTCAACCGGCTTCTCCTCCGCGTCCGGTACCGTATATCGATAGAGCTTCGAAACGTTTTCACTCAATGCCGGCCAGCCCGATTTCACGGTTAGTCGTAAAACATTCCGGTCACCAGCATCTCCTGCCTCCCTCGCTTTATGCAGGTGCATTCGGCCTCTCGCGGAAGGTGTAAGCGGAATTTATACGCGGCTAAGCGCGTACGCGATGAAAAAAGCAAATCGCTCCTCTCCTCTATCGAAACTGCGAGATTTTAAAGCAGCTTCGTCTAATCCGCGTTACCTAGAAAGTCTACAGTTACGCGTCTGTGTATTCTTCATATTAGATACAGGACACGGATAAATTAATCTGATTTGAATAGAGAAAGATCGCTATTTAATTGAACAGAGGAAAACCAATTTGACGAACAACGAGATAAACAATAAATTATATTTTGTTAGTATAAAATTATTATTTTATATTAAGTAAAATTACAATGAGAAACATTTTATTAGTATAAAATTATTATATATTAAATAAAGTTAAAATAAAATTATTATATGTTTATCGTCTTTAATTACGTTTCGTAACGTTCTTCACGTATTACTTTATAATAATCCTTCAGTGAAAACTGTATTGGATATGAAGAAGGTACTTCCATCGATTCCATTGATTCCATCTCTACCGAATTGTTGTTAGACTTATAAAATTTGTAGTATAACGCCAAATAACTGTATTTTTGTAATCTGTCTAGAATTGACAATGGAAGAGCACTTCGAGCCAGTTCGTACGCTCTTTGCAACTGCTCTTTGTACTCAATATTATTGAACTTCGTCTGCAATTAAAACTTCTGTTATCTACAGTATGTAGAATATAATGAATAAAATTATACTTGAATAACATAGTACACCTTCTTAATAAGTTGATTGTAGCTGTACTTTTTGAATGGTTTTAATTTACTTTTTTCCATCCAACTATATGAAAATTCGTGTTCATCGATAAACGTCACATAATACATGCTCTAGAAATTATGCATATTTTATTATCTCATGAAGAAAGAAATGTACATATATGGTATGCATGAATGAAAGCTTACGGGCTTCGAAGTATTTGGTGGTAGCATGTAAAACGCGAACGTATCGGGGCAATCATTTACTATAGCAGGCCACCATGGGAAGCCGCGTACACGTGCCCAAACAATGCTACCTGCATTGTAATCATTTTCAATTAAATCATTTTCTATCGCAGGGGGTATTCGTTCCTCTGGTATGTCACAAGACGCTAATGACTTGTCTGCGGAGTCGAACAGTAATTTCGATTAGGGTATATTTAGGATAAAGAGCTTATTAAACGTATCAGGACGAAGTTTCCACACCAGAATTCATTTCGCAATACCAAATTTTTGGTACATCCGTCGGATCATGATATTCTTCAACGAATCTATTTTTTCTACAGTTCTTTCTATGACATTCAACCCAAAGGCCAACGTCTCTTCGACGCTGTTTCCATCTCAGTATTTCTTGCCAATCAGCATTCTCATCGGGTTGAGACAATATTTCCTTAGTTCGATCAAATGCTAAGAAATCGAAGTGCACCATTTTAATTATAAAGCTAAATATTTTGTACAGTTGTCACGTACTATCAGTTTGTTTAAATACATTATTATATACATTTATACAATCCTTATTATAATTTTTTAATGAAAAAATACTTGATATTGTAATTAATTCAACAGTTAACATACATTGTTGTACACGATAAAGTGTTAATTTTTGTAGTAGTTGTATAGTTTTTTTTATTATTCTCTGTATACCTACCTACAGGAGATACTTTCGTGGTCATATCATTTTCTTTAGTATTTGTACTATTAATCTTATTTAATTTCTTATTTATCAGGTTAGGCTGGGGAGCTTGTGTTTCTGGGAACTCGTTATTGGTTTCAGGTAGTTGTTCGTCCATTGTGTCATTATTCATACTATCTGCTTGCTCGTCATTAGGGTGCAGTAACTGTGTCACCGTTGAATTTACTTTCTCCCTTAGATGACTCTTTCTAAGTTTTATATCCAACGTAGGTGTCAATGAAGTTGCTTCTTTGTACTTCTTATTATTCGTGGATTTAAAAAACAAGCTTTCGTCAAAGAGCATCATACTAGGCGAGCTACTGGTATCCTGTTTATAAATCAACGAGAATTACATATTCTTTAGCGATTAATCGTTGGAAGAATTACAACTATCCTGTTCTTACATTTGGGAATAAATTATACGACGAAATGCCAGAATCTTTTTCTATAAAATTCAGTTTTCTTCTAGACGTTTCTGTACGATCGAAATCGGATCGCTCGAATAGAAATTTTGTTCGGTCCATTTCGTTTCCAGTATGCAATGTAATATAT
>NW_017174545.1:56163-62447 GCF_001652005.2 Ceratina calcarata | reverse complement strand
TCTTAAAACACAGTACAACACAAAGACCCGCGAAAGCCACTATAGTGGCGCGTCTTACTGAGAGATGACATTCGCGAACGCCACACAGCGATCTTTTTCTATTCAAATCAGATTAATTTATCCGTGTCCTGTATCTAATATGAAGAATACACAGACGCGTAATTGTAGACTACCCAGGTAACGCGGATCAGACGAAGCAGCTTTACAATCTCGCAGTTTCGATAGAAGAGAGGAGCGATCCGCTTTTTTCATCGCGTACGCGCTTAGCCGCGTATAAATTGCGCTTACACCTTCCGCGAGAGGCCGAATGCACCTGCATAAACCGAGGCAGGCAGGAGGTGCTGGTGGCTGCGATGTTTTACGACTAACCGTGAAATCGGGCTGGCCGGTGTTTGCACGACCGCTGCGCGCCGCGCCGCCGCCCCTCGCACATTGTTTCCTTTCCGCGGCGCGCCGCTTGCTTTTCTTCTCCTCGCTCTTGTAAATTCTCCCCATCGCGGTTACACTGCCCGGAGCGCAGCTTTTCTTCGGAAAAGAAGAAACGAATACGGCGAAACGTGGCCAAGCCGTGCCCGGTCGAATGAAGAAAATTTTTCCCCGGGACATGCATGTCAAATCGAGGATATAAGGAAGAACGGCGACAAAAATGAGCGGCCGGCAAGAAAATAATAAGCGAAGTCGTGAGGGACGTCGAAAGAAAAGATGGAAATGGAAAACGGTCGCCGTTGCCGCGTTCCATGAAACTTGGCGGCCGTTGAGAGATTAAAATTACAATTGACACCCTCCAATAAACTGAAATGAGTTAAGGGAAACCTGCGCGGGGGAGGAGGACGGGTCAGGAGATGGACGACGCCTGGCGCTGTTCGAGGATGCGGAATGACCGGTAGAAGTTTTTCGAACCGCGGAACGACGTAGAGCCACGCAAAAGTCGAAGTCGAGCCGCCGCGGCCGGCGGTTCGTTCGTTCGGTGTTCTTGTGAAATGCGCGAGTGCAGTTCCGAGAAGTGTGCAGGCCGGTGGGTGGTCTCCATTCAGAGATGTTTATGGCTGTGTCGTGGCAAAGTGGCTGTACGCCATAGCGAGAGAAAGAGGCCCCGTGTGTAGTATGCCTCTCCGTGGCGCCCGCGGGGTCGTAGACCCGAGGTTCGTCAGATTTTAACCCCGTCCCCTCGATTTCACACGCTCGTCTCAAACGGAATTCGCATTCTCTTATCAATCACCCGTTTAATACTACAATCGTGATATAGTTAGACTGCGAACTTGCAAATGTCAATTTACAAATTTTTTTCTGTTTATTAAAAATAATTTTTCATTTTCATCTACCAACATTCGTCATTAAAAATCGATAAACCGTGAATCTTTTAATGATGTCTTCTTAGTTTTAAGTCGTTGTAATTTTGTATTAAAACATCAGAATAGTAAAAGTTATCTGTATCAATCTGACACGCGAGGTCAAGGATTACTATTAATCATGTACTGCCTTTTGTGTGCAGAAGATTTCGAGAAAGTCAGTATCTAGAGAGTCGTATCTCAAACAATAGTTCAGGAATTGCATAAGTCACGGAGAAAAGCTTCCGAGGTGTGGCCTTTGAATCGGTCCACGTGTCCGAGCTTCCCGCGTTAAGTGAAAGCGTTCTCCAGGACTCCGGTGATCGTTCCTTGCCCCAGAGCACACCTAGAGTGCTTCTGTCTCCGGCTCGATCGTGAACGACCCGAGGCATTGGTAGCTTGTTTGCTTGATATTTTTTATTCTTCTATTGTCCCTTGGTCTAGACGATGCTGTTTAGATGTACAGCCTTGTTCGTATCGGTCGTCATCTACGTGAGCGACGTCGCCCACCCAGGTTCTATCTGTTGAACACGCGTTCTTTTCTGTACGGGATTGTCGATACACGCTTCGTGATTCTATTTTCGGTGAAGGAGAATTCGTGTCGGTACATCAACCGATCGCCTATCTATGATCACAGTCCTTCTTCCTCGGCTTCTATCTCTTCCATCAATCAGTATCGATTTATCTACGGTGGAATTAAATATTCCCAGGGCGTTCTAAAAATTTTGATGTTAGTGTCCAATTACAATCGTAACTTAGACTTTGAAAGATAAACTACGGATTTTTAACACTTCTGTGATGTCAATTTTAAAAATTATTTCGTTTATTAGGTTGGGAAGTAAGTGATTGCGGATTTCAAGTAAAAAGTCTATCATTTAGTTGCCAATCCAATATTTTGTAATATATTTATTCAGATAAATTTAATATCATAGTAACATTATGGAAAATATATATAGAAAAATGAATTTGAACGATAGAGTTGTTCACGGATTGTTGAGTCTAGCTGTGATCTTTAAAATGAAAAGGGCAATCTAGATCGCTAGCTGGTGATCCGTATCGCCCGCATAGTTTCAATAGAGAAATTTTCATATCGTAATTATCATCATCGGATTTCTAAGCGACGGATTTAAATTGAACAACGCGCGGCACTGTCTGCTATGATCTATTAGTCGTTTGAACTACTTTCACTGTACAATTCCGACTGTTATCCGTGATTTACTTGCGCAACGTTTTAGGCGACTGTCCGACCGAACGACAAATCTTTTCAAGGTTTCGTGTTTAACCCTCAGTTGTCATATTCGGTCCAGTTGACTTATATGTCGAAATGTCTCATTTATTTTTAATACTGCAATTACAAAATTATTCATCTGCCCTTCAAAATAAATAGTAAACCAACTAAAAAATTATATTTTCATTAAAGAACTATAATTACATAGTAACTATACAAATTTTTGGCTTGAATTAATATAAATTAACAAATTTAAGATCTCTTTCGTAAAAACTAATTTTTTTTCGGTAATTGCGTTTTTCAATAATTCTTTTTATATTCGATGGAAACTGAATTTTGACTCCAGAACAATAGAACATTGACAATTAAGAATGACAATTAGAATGCATCGTACAAAATGCTTCAAATTAATTGTCGATTTATTTCGCTGCAATATAATTAATAGTTTAAAACTCGTAAATTCAAATACCGAGGATCGAGCGATTATGTCAATAAGTTTTAGAGAATTTCAACATTTCAATAATTTTATTGAAAATAGGACGTCCAGTCCTCGAACCATCGCCCTAGGCTGCATATCCAAAGCAGTTCTAGGTACATTCATTCAATTAATTCTTATCGAACAGCTTTTATTTCTTCCTGCACCCGACGCAACCAGTTCCTCCGTTCCCTCCCCGGCTTACAAGTTCCCTGCATCCCGTTTTTCCATCGACTTTGATCGTCTACAACTATGCTCCCTCGTAACCCGCAAAAAAACTGTCGATTTTTTCCGTGTTTTCACCACCTGGTCCAATTAATTTAAACACTTCCTCCCGTTTACAACCCCGAACATCGTTGCAAATCCTACAGAGACTTCCTTATGCGAAATCGGGCAACTTTCCAGCAGTCTCGAGACCGGAAAGAACGTTAAGTAGTATCGATACGAAAGCAGCAATATAGAAGATATTACAATGTTGTACTAGATTATAATAACTGCATTAGGAATTTTATACATTTACAGCAAAATTAGTGTGCATGTAATATAAAAAAAAATACATGTAACGAGCAAGGATATGCGTAAGTGCATACCATTCAAATCTCAATTTAAATATCATTTTTTTTTAACGTACATCAATAGTCTTATTTTGCATAAAGACTTAGAGGCTATTAAATAGCAGCGTTAAAAGCATGTTGTTTTTTTCTTCCTGCAAACCTGGACTCCACATGCTTCCATTTCCCACGTCGGAAACATCCGTTATCGTCGCTTACTTAACTCTTTGATAAATCTCACTGCGGTTCAATACCATCCCACGCCCATTTCCTTCCCAGTCTTCCCAGTGCCTCTCCAATTCCCAAACTCATACGATCATTTACAAAAAAAAATCTAGGAGACGAAGGAAAATCCTTTCGATCTTCCTTTCAATTATTATTCTCGATTCAGTTTTTCCTGTATGACGCGTCGTTTAGCATCCAATCTTAGCTTCCTCCTACCGCGGTCCCCCGTAACCACGCGGACTCCCATAGGAGGCCAGGTGCGGTCGATCGAACGGCGATAACGTCTCGGTGCCGATATTAATCGATATTCTAATCGGTTAATCGATGCCGCCGGCCCTCTTTGAACGTAATATCCGTTCATAACGGGCCAGTTGCGCCTCTTCTTGACCGACGATAACCATCGACGTTCCCGGGACCCGAGAACGCGTAGACGTGCACGCTCGAGAGGAAGGTGTCCGTTCCATCGACGATCGCACTTGTCCCCTTGTATGCTGCCGCGACGTTTGTTTCTGAATATTGATTTCAATGTACGGTTCGTTTCTACCGGAAGATTGATTCTTGAATGGATCGATGATTGAAGATGAATACGGTTAGTTTTTAGAGCGATTGTACCATCAAATGTTATACCAATATGACTTGTCAGATGTTTCAGTTGTATGATAAAACGTCATAGCAATGTGCAATGATAGTTTTAGAGTCTTCAGACTGTGGAAGCAAGCATGTTAAGATTGTATGAATCCTCATATAAAAACAATGACGAAGCATTGAAATTTTAACAGTTATTAGATATTATGTTAATAAAACACTGTGCAAAATTTTTGTCCCCTTGTATGCTGCCGCGACGTTTGTTTCTGAATATTGATTTCAATGTACGGTTCGTTTCTACCGGAAGATTGATTCTTGAATGGATCGATGATTGAAGATGAATACGGTTAGTTTTTAGAGCGATTGTACCATCAAATGTTATACCAATATGACTTGTCAGATGTTTCAGTTGTATGATAAAACGTCATAGCAATGTGCAATGATAGTTTTAGAGTCTTCAGACTGTGGAAGCAAGCATGTTAAGATTGTATGAATCCTCATATAAAAACAATGACGAAGCATTGAAATTTTAACAGTTATTAGATATTATGTTAATAAAACACTGTGCAAAATTTTAGAAATTTTGCAAGCCTATTAAATAAGTTAGTACATCTTGAATTCTTATGTCGAATGACGGAATTTTGGTTTCATTTATAAAAAAGCATGAATGCAACAATGACAGAATTTTGTAATTTTTGTATTTGCAAATTGTCTACAAAATTGTATTTTATGCAACGTGGAAGATGATATGATATTAACTAGGATCTGGAAATTATTGACTCTGCTTTATATGTTTTCATCACATAATTCAACACCTTCCTTGTACTATGGTTTCGAAATATGGACTGCCAGTGGATAACAGAAAATTGTATAGCTGAATTTTATTGTCCGCGCTCGACCAACTGGAAATCATTTAGGTACGCCCTTCCGGCTGTTTCGTCACACCCTTGCCAGGCTATCATGAATTATTCAGGCTTTCACGAAACCCTCGCAAGGATTCGCGCGCGGAAACGCACGAATCCGCGGGTTTTGCGCACCGGTTAAGCCTCGTCCTCCACGGCTACGCCTTGGAATCTACCGTCGGGATTCTCCTAGCACTCTTACGGAAATGCGTTTTGCATTTGAATGCCGACTAACTCGGAATTATCCGGCTGTGTCCTTTCCTCTTTTTTCTCCTCCTCGCAGGGTCCTTTACCCTTTCACGGTCCGAGGAGCGGTTCCCCGTAAGCCGAGTCGAGGGAAGGTAGTTTCTTTTCGTAACCAACAGAGTTCCATGTACGATACCCTCTAATGCGCGGTTTGCGCGGATTTATGTTTGCCGAACGCCGTGGGTGGGAGATCGATCGTTTACCAGTGGCTGGCTATTAAATGCTGTTAGTAATTATAGAGGAAGCTCGTCTTAATGCCGGCCGAACGTTCCGTTCTATGATTCATAGCCGACTTATTTTAGAATGCAAATACCTGATTAAGAAGCTAATGCACATTATGGGAGTGAAATATAAAATCTGATTTAATACTTATTCCCTCCTAATCGAATCCACAAGCTTTGCTCGGTTCCCGCGTAACGAACGAACTTACTATACAATTATGCAGAACTGCAATCACCGATGTTTTTAACCTTTCGCGGTCACACCCATCACCTTGCATTCACCACTCTATATCTTTCTAATATTTATTTTTTCATCTAGCAAAACAGTTTTAATAGTACCTTTCAGATATTAGCACTTGACATATGTTCGAAACTCATGTTTAAGAATGTATTGGCTATACAGTCAATCCCAAAAGTTTATGTACCTTAGAAAAACGCATTTCCTATAATTAAAAATAGTGCATTCTTCTTCTAATTTCGATATTTAATGAGATACATATGATTATTTGGCATTTTATTGATG
>NW_017174545.1:54627-56046 GCF_001652005.2 Ceratina calcarata | reverse complement strand
CTATTGATGCTAGCGCAAAATTATTAGATAGGAATTGTAGATCTCGTCGTCCCCTACAAAATGAGCCTAAATACGTCCTACTACGTCCATCCGTTCAGGAGTTATTGAGGAAAAACGAAAAGTCTTTTTAAAAGTTCACAGATTCGACGGGCGAATTCGCCTTCAGATTCTGCAATTAAGCTTATTTTCTAATACATGAAGAAAGAATTTTAGTTTATGCTAATTGTGTTTTTTTTATAAATGCTGGGTTACTAGATTGACCAGTTTATTTTTATGAACAATTATCACATTGCCATATACAAATGCCATTATAACAATTTCTACATAGAATTTGAAATGTTCTTTTATTATATAGTATATAAAATTGTTTAGCAATTCAATACCGGGTTTAACTAATTTTCGCAGAATATACGATATAATCGCTTTTTACACATGGAACTTGAAATTCTTTTATACGACTGACCAGACGCCAATGAGAAGTCGAGATTGCATAATTCCCAGTTACGGCACGAATTCGCGGCGCGGAGTATTTCACCTCGGCGACCTCGCGGCGACCTTCCTCCCCTGATCGCGCGGAGAACAATCGAGGCGAATTTCAGCACGCGGCTGCCGCCGCGGCAGTCCCGGGGAGGAAAGAACGCGCGTTATCTCGAATCGAGGATCTCCTCGGCTCGGCATCGACCGGATGTCGAGAGCCCCAAGGTTTCGGCGTCGACTTTGACCATGACGGGCCTCTGCCTCGTCTTCTCTCCAACCGGCTGCGGCTGTCGGGAGCACTTATTATTGTTCACCGAAGCTTCGAATTGTTATGACAGCGATCCTCTTCCCAACCCTCGTCCATCTGTATCAATTTCACACACGCGTCTTGAAAACGTTATTTATCGTGTCAGTGTTTTGCTTAAAAGTCCTTAAAAATCGTAGGTTACATTCAAAATTCAAATACAATTTCATTCTGTAATTTTATCACAAAATTTATTTATCTATTATGACTGAATGTTTGGGATACGAAAGATCGCGCGAAGTGGCATCGATAACGTTAATGACGGCGAAGTTAGTCGTCTCGTCGCTTATCTAGCGTAGAAAAAGACGCTCTTAGAATCGAGATCGATGCATACGGCCACGACTGAGGAACATATAAAATGCACGGGTTATTGTCGCCGGGACCCTTACTGACAGCTGCTCGTTAGTTGTTGCCAGCCGCGGAGGTGAACCAGTCGAACCTACTCCTATACTGGGTGTTTCCCTCTGAACAACTAGAAGATCTTCCGTTTTAATCAATATCGTCAAATACTATTAAAACATTTCTTTCCAACTTCTCCAAATTCTCCATAAGGCTTATTATAAAAAAAAAATCACCAAAAGGAATTGATTGGTGGATGTCTACCATAATTATTGACTCATACTACTTCTGACAAGAAG
>NW_017174545.1:40131-53777 GCF_001652005.2 Ceratina calcarata | reverse complement strand
ATTAAGAACTTTTTCCCGGGTGTAATATTTAAGAGAATTTTTGGAATCGTTCGAAAACGAACACCCTGTGCCTCGGCAGCGTGGAAGGAAGGCGATCGCAGGGCCGAGCAGAGCCAGCTGAAGAGGAGAAGAAAGCGCAAGCGAAGGCAAAGTAAAGGGACAGACCACGCCTTGAGCAGAGCTCGCCTCCGCTTCTTCGTCTCACCTCGCCCTCGAGCATAACCAATATATCGACGCTTCGTATTCCTCTCTTTCCCTCTCTGGCTCTCTCGCCTGCAGCGACTCACGTGATCTCTCTGACTCCGAAGTTTTGAAACGCAGCTCTTAGAATAAATCATGTACGTAGAGCTTTCATGCTCTGTTTGGAGAAGTACATACATATACATGGGTTATTTAAATCAAACTTAGAGATCGTGAAATATTTATGGTCGCCATTTAGGAAACTGTGGATATTCAGGGAGGAGAATAAAAAATCGAAATTCCGCGCGCGTCACGTAGTAGATTAAGTTAATACCCTTGAGATAGTATCATTGCGATGGGAATGACTCGACGAAAGCCTCGCGGCACGGTGTCACTGGGTTACTGGAAAATTTTCCAGGCCGCGAATCGCGACCACCTACCCTCTCCTACGATCGAACTTTGTCATTCTTAATTAAGTCGAAACAAGTTTCCTTTATTCTGATTTACATTTCGCATTAACAGCCAGCAGTGACACAGAAATCTCGTCACGAAACGAGTTGGTGATGTAAAAACAGGTCGAACTAGTTTAAATAATTCTTTATTTATTAACTTCACGAGAGCAATCGATACTGAATGAATTCATAAGTTGATTTATTCAAACAATAATTGTCATTTATGTATCAATCAACAAGGATTTTAAAGATAATAAAAAGAATATATTATTGTGTATTAAAATATATTCATTATTCTAGTAATTTTTTGAAATTTTTGGAAATACTATATAAGTAATAAAATCTAAATGAATTTCAAATGAATTGAGTGGGGGATGCAGAGCGATGGAGGAAAGGGTATCGAGGCTTGGGACTCAGTGTCACTGGGTTAGTGGATAATTTTCCAGACGAGTAACCACGCCGCATGAGAACGAATCCGAGCAGTTACTACAAGGTGCACCGCGATTCGAGCGTACCTCGATAGCGCACCGAGCACGAGAGCCTCGTAAACTATTCGCGTGACCATAAAAATCGTACGGAACATTAGCAACGTGCTGCTCGCTACCCTCGATATTGTACCAGTGAACATCACGCGCGGTTAATTGCCTGTGAATCTTTGAACCGCTGCGCAAAATGCCATTTTGTGTAGGAAACTCGTTATGACTCGTTTAACTTAATAGATCGCAGAATTTAACGTAAAGTAAAACACACCCAATTTCAACTTAAAATTGAAATATAAATAGGAATTTCCTGAAATTCTTAAAAGTAACAATTTGTCATTTAATTTTCGATATTCCATGTCTTTGGATATTACAAAATTCATTTTTCAAGGCTCTGTAGTAAACGTCAATAAATAAAAAAGAATTTTAAATGGTACTTCATATTAATTCAACCTGTATAACTAGGGTATAATATTTTCTAAAAGTAAAGAGTACAATTTTATGATAAGAGCTAAGTTAAAAAGCACAGAGATTACATAATGTGAACGGTAAGACGATGCTGAGGCAGCTGAGGAACAAAATGGGTATGATAGAATCTAGATATTCCCGCGGTTGAATAGACGCGAATTAATAGTTTCATCGAGCTTCCGTCCGATCCGCGGTAAAAAGCGGGCGGTCGGGGAGGTGGAGGCGGGAGGAAGTTTAAAGAGAGAGGCCCGTCATCGACGTAGGAGGTGGTAGCCGGGGGCCATGGGATCGCTTTTAATCGGTAACTCTCCCGGCTGGTAAATAAATAACATTGTATTGGAGCGACGCGTCGCGAGGAGGCCTCCGCATCTCACGGAAGACGAACGAACACGCGGATCGTTTTCCCAGGCGTTGCACTCCCGTTATCGTTATCCTTTCTCACGTACACCCCCGTTCATAAGTCTTGGTCACATATTGCAAAAACATGTATCGCCGAGCAGTATAACCGAATAAATGAACATGTCAATGAATTGTTAAAGTTTAATGCTGGAGAATTATCTATACAAGTAATCGTGGAAGTTCTGATGCACACATGCTTTCTTTTATTTTGATATTCTAATCAGTGGATATATTAAAACACTTTCTCAAATTTTCTATTATAAATTATATTATGACACATAAATAATACAGGTTTCCATTGAAATTATTTGGAAATTGTTAGTTTTTTATTTTGAGTATAATTTTAGTGAAACTATTCATGATTTATTATATGAATTATTATTTGACTCTATGATTGATTGTGATCTTCCAATTGAGATAATCGCCGATGGTTTCTAATTTGCGATATTTGTCAGACTTTTTATTGAATACTTGAAAGTGTCCTAAAACTTCTGAACGGAGGTGTACGAATCGGCGCCGAGTCGATGGCTCACGACCCGCGCCGTGCCACGTTCACGCCGCTAACGGTGATCGATTTTCCGGCCCACGGGAACGATACCTACCTATGCTCTCGTGTAACATCGCCACGGTTGATCTATGGGCTTTTCTGATCGTGAGCATTCACCGGGTGAAACTAGGGAAGACGATCGGTTAAATAGATTGTTTTTGCCGTTTCGAAGGTGAAATCTGTTCATGATTGATTCTATTACCCATCGATACGTAACAGGGAGCCGTACATATATTCCTTGTATACAAACTGCGAATTTTTATGCAAAATAGAACACTTATGACGTCAGTTTATAAAGTGTGTCATTTATTTCATTATATTGAAAAGAAGCACGAAGGAAAGTAATCAGACGTCGCGTATAAAGTCGAGTAGCATCTCTTCGAGTCTCTAAACTTTTTATCATACGTATTTTATATTTTGGCTATGAGTCGTTTTACGTCGCAGACGACGAAACGAAGAGGGTCCTAGCAAGGAAAGCGTACTGTACAACGAATTTCTGTGTGAAAGTTCTGGGAAAGGCTATCGGGTTGAAAACTAGTTTCTCGACGACTCTACTATGAGATTCAGACGGTATCGAAACTGCTGAGCATCTTTCACTGGGCCGGACAAAGAAACGAGCATCGATAACGGTGCTGCTTCCTTCTCCGAACCGTCTTCCTCCGTGGCGAACTTCCTCTCTTACGCTTCCAATTCATTTCAGACTGAAAACCATTTTCAGAAATTGTTTATTGCGAAGCCTCCGCGCGAACCTTAAAGGCGCGTATCCACTTACGTCCCCTGGTGCGCTGCGTTACTCTTGCGTTTCCCGTGGTACAGAAACCGATCGCCCGTTCTCGCGTTGCGTTCCCGCTGGCTGGCATTGCCTGAAACGGAAACGAAGGGCCGCAATTACAGCACTCGTTACTTTTCCCGGCTGTAACCAGAGTGACTATGTACCTCGCGGTCGATTAACTGTGACCTTCGCTGCTCCGTAGTAAGAGACTCGTACGCGAGGACGGGAAGCTCCTTTTTCTGTAAGACCACTAGTTTATGTACAGGGTGGTCCGACCACTACTCAGTCGCTGACATGTACTACTATTGAAATTTGTACGAGAACGAGTGAAATGATCGATGGTATGGAAATACGGAAATTCAATTGACAGATCTCATCCATCAATTGAATTAAATTGTTTGATTATACAGAATTGAATCAATTTTATATCCATTTAATATACTTTGTGTTTTTATATGTATTTTATTATAGTGAATCAAAATTCATTTTTATTGAGACTCTATAACAGAATGAAATAACTTTATACTACGTCTGATATTTCTTAAGAACACAACTTCTATCTATTTATAGAGAACCGTCGAATTGGATTAGACGCAGCTGGATGCTTCGTCTAATTTAAGTAACATACATTAGCTCCGAGTTAATTGATTAATGCCCGGCGCAAACAGATGAAAATGAAAACTACGTTACGCAAACACTTTCTACGTTCATTACCTGTTAAACCTGCATAAGCGTTTGACCGTAACACCTGCGGAAACGCGCGGAGGATCACGAAATCGATTGCGCAACACAGCAAAAGGGATTAGGCGCGTTCGAAATCAATTGGGGCACCGACGGATACGTACGGGGACTCCAATTAAGTTTCCTCCGGCGACAATGATAAATTGTGGCCAGTCTAACGATCGCCTATTCGCGGCCGACCGATTATAAAGGTCACCACCGAGTGAAAGTGCTCGCGGGCCAATTAATACCCCCGGTCGCGATCGCCGTTTCCGATCTGGATAATAATTATCCCCCTCGCGTCGGAGCGGAGCACGCGCGAAAATTCTTCGGTAATCGCGCAGCCGATACGTGACGATTTTCATCGGCAACGTTCACTTTCTGACTCGCCTTTAGCTTCAACAGAATTCAGATATATTCTCTTGTATTTGCAAGAAATACAGCAATGCTCAAAATACTAAATACGATAAATAAAAGAAACATTATTATATTTATTTATTTGCGGATAAACATTATTAAATATAATCTTCACGTAAATCAGTCTTGAGTAAAATGAGAAAAATAATTATTCCCGTTGATTTATCATGTATAAAGAGATTCGCAGAATTCGGCGTTCCTTGCGCGCGACGGAGCCGAGCGAAGCGGAGCCGATCTGGGTCGGCCGATTGCAACAATGCGCTTTGTGCAAGGCGAGAGGAAAGGAAGGTGGACGTGTGCGCATCGAGTGTTCGCCTACGTGCACGTGCCTCTTTCGTTCCGTGCCATTTGTTGTTACATTTTCCCTGTTCGACAACCTGGATCTACTTTGAATACCCCTTGGGAGAACACCTCCATGGATTACCGTTAGAATCGTCGTATCCTCCTCTCCGTGTGCCAATCTTTTCTGCACGCACAAAGAGAAATTCTCAAGTGAATATGATTTATTCATTCGGCCAAAGAAATAGTTAAATTCTTCGCGTCATGTATATTAGCATTATCGCATGTGCGATCTTCTTGCTACCGAGTTTATGGGAATGGAGGGGTGAAGGACAGTTGAAAGAGTTAAAACATAAAACAGGATCAGACTAGGGATGATAGGCCCGATGTTCGCAGAATATAAAATGCGATTTTCTGGAAAGCATGCCTTTGTTCGCTGCGTAAGTACTCTAATTCCAAGG
Organism: Ceratina calcarata; assembly: GCF_001652005.2. Taxonomy (NCBI): domain Eukaryota; kingdom Metazoa; phylum Arthropoda; class Insecta; order Hymenoptera; family Apidae; genus Ceratina; species Ceratina calcarata. The sequence continues at coordinate 48,603 of NW_017174545.1, read as the reverse complement.
GCGCAGAGAACGTGCACCGTCGAACGGGTTTTACGGCTTTTCCCTCGACTCTAGCCTTCCTCATCTCCGAGCTAAGCTCTTCCCACGAATTTCAGTCTCGATAAGATTTAACTAAGATCCCTCTCCCGCGTATTAGTATCCACCGGGCCGGATAGGTAGCATAACCGTGATGGTGAACGGTACACGGGACCGCGACAAAGCTCGCGGAGGTAACTTATGGGTATGAACTCTGCAAAAGGACTTCCTGTATGACCCCTGATCGGGAAACAAGGCCGTGGCCACGAGGCACGCCGCGCCGAGCGTTCCACTGTCGGACTTAAACGCCTCGGCCGTGGAATATTCTCACCGCGTTTTGCTTTATTGCCTTCCATTCCGGACGGACGCGATCAGAAAAACTCTGTCGGGTCGCGCAATTAGCATTCGCTAGAATTCCTTTCCCAGTGTTACCGTGTCTCGTACCGGCGAACTTTAACAAGCTCCTGGCAGCGGCGTTTCGAACTTACTGTTGATCTTCAATCGAGTAAAACGATGCTTTTAATGACTAGATATTATGCGATCTTTATGGAGAATAATTGAAAAAAATGTAACTTTGATTGCACGTTTTTTAATATTGCCCGCGTTCTTTATATTTTTTGCCAATCCAATTATTAACAGCGGCGTGTGTAGCGTGCAACGGTGATACGATACGAGTGGATAGCGGAGCTTGAGACCTGGCGAGCTTTTGAAAGGCTTCGCAAAAGGTCGTTGAACCGCGAATCGTTCATCAAATCGCTTCCCACCACGCCGTTGCTGCAAATTTCACTGGCCGACATTTGCTCCTGTCTGGAATTTCACTCCTACCCGAGCTATTTTCAGTAACCGCTTTTGGAATTCAGTCCGCATTCTCGACATTCCCTTTAACCTTGCCTAACTTTCTTGCCCAACCTGCCCATCCTATGTCAAAGCTGCATTTATAAATTTGATTATGCTTTTGACAAAAGTATTTGAAAGCTGGCATTGCTCAATACCCTAAGTAAGTAAACCTTTGAACAATTACTACAATTACCATTGCGCAACGCAGGATCTATTGTACTTTCACGTGACAGTCATCCGTCGGCAACGGTACAGAGAAAGCAATTAAGATTGGATAAAAGGGGAAAGCGGCGGCGGGAGAATTTTATTTTCGACGGTGGAACACGAATCCTACGCCACTGCGGGGTAGGTAAAGACAGCCGACGAGGAGGAACAAAGCGACCCACGCTGCGGGTATCATCATAGTCATATTCATACACCGTGTGCCAGCGTAAGGGTATTTCAGCGTCAGCGCCGGGACAATGGGCGAATTTTTTCGCGGTCCGATTGCGGCGCGCGATTTTTTCCACGCGACGACGGCGACGCGACTTGCCAATAAAACTGTTCCTTTATGAACGCTGCAGCTGCTCGAACGGAAACGGGCCACCGTCTGACTATTCTTTTTGTATCCTTTAACTCCTGTCTGCTGCACAAACGGGCTGCGAATTTAAATAAAACGCTCGTGTGGAATGAAAAAAAATATCCAGAATGACTCAACGTGATAAAAGATCGATCTCGATTAAAAGTTGGAAATTGTACCGTGGAATGTACAATGAATGTAAAGCAGGTTTCGTGAGCCGCGAAGAACCGGCATGATAAACAGTGGCAGGCACAACAATGGGTTCATTACCGAAAAGTTTGGGCCAAGCCGGCCTGGTCCCCCTCGGCGAATCCTGGCCCGGCAAACGGGTCCGGGTCGGTGAACTCTGCGCACGGATGCCCGGCTCGCGGCACCGGTCTTTACGAAAAGTACACGTGCACCGGGCAAACATCTCTTCTAACGCGCGGAACGTTCACGGAATCTTGAAAATCGCTTCTTTTCACGAGCAGAATTTCAAACGACGTACAATTTCGTGGAATGAAAATTGAGTTTGGAACAAAAAGAATCTTAATCCCTTTGTTTTTAGGATTTGAAACAATAATGAGTCTCATCGAATAAGGAAAATGTAATTCAGACAGAAATATCTTTTATGATGAGAATAAAGAAAATACATCTGGACATAAAAAAATGTCTCGTTCTTTTGTTCGATTTTATTTTGTCGGACGATCAAATGCAAAAGTGTGGAGGCAACGTATGCAGCTTGTAAAAAAAGGCATTGTGCTCGCACGCACGACAGAAGGTCTGACCGGCAGGTCTTTTCTTCCGACTTATGGCGCAGCACGTGCGTCGACTCGTGTCGTGTCATTCACGCGACGTTACAAGAAAGAGAAACCGCGAAAGCTTGTTTTCACTGTCGACGAGAATATTTCATTGAGTAAAAATTCTTGGAAAACTAGCTTCCACTTCCCTAGGTCTCTAGAATTCATGTTGTTCCGCTGATCCAAGACTCGCGAGCAAAAAGGCGAGTGCGCAACAATACAAGATTATTATCGATTCCTCCTACGTTTCAGTCAACGGGAATAACGAAAGAATCGCGGATTCGATTTAGCATCGGCACAAAATTAATGGTCGTTTACGATTATTAATAGCGATGGCCTCGGCCGTAGTCGAACGCGAATTTCGCACGATTATCGGCGGGACGAATACAAATACAAGCGATCGCGCGGGGCTCCTCTTGTAATTGCCACGTAGCTCGAAGTGATAAATAATTTGCAAATATACCAACGACGACATTGTATGTACGTACATGGGGGCGGGCTGGATGCTCGGCCCGTGAGAGAGATTTATCGATCCGTTCGATTGCCGTTTCGCAAACGCGGCCTTGAGTCCCCTGTTGCTCCTTTTTTCTCGTATACGTGCGCGCCGCTCGATTACCTCTTTCTACCCTTCTTCCTCCATCGATTGCGAACAATCATCGGGGTGTCCCTTCATTGATGAGATTTATCGTTTCACTTTGTCGAAGATAATCGTTCCTCGAACGGGCGTACCCACGTGTACCTTATAGAAATAATGAGAAACCGGCGTCGTCGTCCCTTTGGTTTTATTCAAACAGAACGTTCGAGCGAATTAGTTGTTTTCGAAACTGTCCGATGGCTTCAATGAAAGGTATTGAAAAGATAACGGACTCGAGAGAAGTTCGAGACCCGTTTGATTGATTAAAACGTCAGGCGAGTCGCGGCCGTCCGATCGGTAAATGAATTTCGTTCGTCCCACCGCGCCGCGTCCACCGAGGAGATACAAAGGAGCGCTTTAAATCTTCGGAACTTAATAATCAGTCTAAAGGCTCGTGGCTCTTAAAGTAACAGTCGAGATGGAACGCCGTCGACCGAAGGTGTGTCGCGACATTCGATAGAAATTCTTTCAGCCAGGCGGCTAATGAGCCCCCTTGGAAGTCTCAGTGGTATAAGTCAATAATGTACGCCTTTGAGATATCGGTTGGCATTCGTCAAAAATTGACACCATCCATCTTCGCCTGTCCTTTATTTTTTTAAGTTTGAATATGAAAAATAAATGTGAAGCTCTTATTAGTATAGTCGGATGAATAAACTGCACTATTTTGTAGCAATTAATTGGAACGATAATATAAATTTATCTTTAATAGAGAAATGACATAGGGGAAAAGAAAACAAATAGACGAATGGATTGGAAATTAACACAGATGAGCAGACAAACGCAAGCCTCCGGGCGTCATTTGTCGTTATTAGAAACATGTCATTACGCCGCCGGTATTACGTGGCAGTGGCAATAAATGGTAGATTTTAATTACCCGTTCTATAAAACGCTCCCGATGAAGACGTTCCGCGTTTAGACGCGATATAACGCGAGACCGGTCGTTCGTCACTCGACGAAAAATTCCAATAGCCGTAAACGGAAGGCAGTATCTCTCTCTCTCTTTCACCCTTCCTTCATAAATCCTCTTGATAACGATCCGCTTTTGCATTCGATTTTAACCCTTTCCGTACCATAAACGTGTCACAGTAAAAGCTTAAAGCGTAGTAAATATATACCCTTACTAATCACTGTATACATGCACGATTTTAATAAAACTGTGAACCCAACAGATTTACTAATTGTAAGCTTACGTTTGATTGATCGTCAACATATTTATTGCAGGGATTGAAATGTGTACACATTGACTAGTAAATGTATACGCTTAACGTTTTTACTGTAATATAATTGGTACATACAGTAACTATCATTAATATTCAGAGACGACTTTTTTTAATATTGCATTAATCGACTTTGAGGACTACTACGTACGTTTGCTATGAACACGTTTACTGGATGGAAGAAAGAAGCAGAGACATTTGCAAAGTATTCAGGCATGCTAGAAACAGATTTGGCATCGAGAGATTCTCAGATTCAGTATAAGGATCGAGAAGTTTGTACTTTTACCTGGTGCCTCGCCACGAGGGGCATTGTTTTCCGTGTAGGCAGGGGGTAGGTAGAAGGATGGTCGGTATCGCGAAAGGGGCAAGGCCGGGCAATTTGCATGACCGATGATCGAGCGCTGGGTGCACAGCGCGGTGGACTCTAGGTGCATCGTCATTACGCACTGACCAGATACGATCAAACTGTCCGTAATGATAGTCGCGCGACCCGGCGCGCGTACGACCAACGCTAGGGTCGCGTTTATTAAATTACGTCAAATTATTGGTGCGCTCCGAGGGTCGATTATCGGGGCTGCTCGCTCGTCTGACGCGACGAGAGGATCGTCCTTTTCCTCGATTGCCACGGGAGGAAACAGTGGTAGCTATGAGATCTTCATGCTCTTGGACACGGCTCTTTGCCGATCTGACACGATTCTTAGTGGGATAGAAAGGGAAAGGATGTTTGAGAACTAGAAATGTTAGGAATAATCTCCTAGCGTGACTTTACTTCGTAACAGAGTTAAAACGCTGTTGCAAAATCTATTCGCTGAAAATTATAGTAAACTTGATATTCTAGTATTCATAATATCTGAAGAAAATTTATTTATAATTTTGAGAATATAACAATTAATCATGAAATTTGCTTGTTTGCAGATTCGAACCGACGAAGGGCTGAAGAAGGCAAAGAGCGGTCCGGATGGGCCATCAAGGATCTCCAATGTCTTCGACTAATCAAAAACTCGTAGCCAGAGCTCAAACGACGGAGGAACGGATTCAGGGTCCGTCGACGATCCCACCAGTTCTGCCCTTTCTCTGTTTCTTTTTATTCAACGCAGCCATTCGATAACCTTACGTTTCGAACCATGAGAAATTTTTCGATAAGGGAACAAATTTGCGATCAGCGATCGCAACGTGGATGAAATTGAGTGAACCGAGAGAACGGTCGACCGAATTCAGAATGATTATTATTGATAGATCGTGAGACCGCTTCCCAGCGAGGGAAATAAAATGGGCGGACGTAACAAGCTTCCAGAAGCGGTTCTCGTAACGCGGATGTTCCAAGATATATTATGCGATTATCACGAATGGTTCACATTGACACGCGCCGTTAATTGATCTAATAGGGAGCGTAGTTAAGGATTTACGAATGCCATAATAATGAACAACTTTTTGTGGTTGTACTTAAGTCATACCTTTACACTTTAACGTCTACGTTTTAAGGCCAATTTAAGTACGTAAGTTACATTATTACTTTACTATCGGAGTGCCTTCGAGTTTAATCGATAGGCATCTACTCTTGCATTCTTTTTTGTTTGTTTGACTTTTTTTTTTTTTACTTCGATGGTTCCCGGTACCCGAAGATTCCGTGATAATAGTTGTCGATTTTCTCTGTTTAGTTTCTTATTAATCTCGGAGCGAATTTGTTTTCTAATTATTATTATGCTGAAATAAGGTCAACGAAAGCCTGTGGATTGCGCAAAGAAATTGATGACTCGGCAAACCCTTTTTATCGGAAGTCAGGTATCGAGACCGCCTGTCGGTTAATTGTCCTGGTCAGACGTCGGGCTCTTGACCTCGGTCTCACTTTTGTGATTATTATTTAAGTGCATAGATCTAAGCATACGATAGGCTAGGCTTTTCACAACGTCTCTATGTTCTCTTCGACAAATTTTTTATCCCCCCTCCCGTTCGTCTATCGTCGGTGAAAAATGTATTAAACGAGAAGCGACCAAGCGAACGAAGCACCAACCGTGCGAAAACGTACTTTACGAATATAGATAATATTCGAACTGATAATAATAATAACGATAACAATAACGCTGATGATAATAGAGCTCGTGAATCTGAAATTACTAAGCGAGATAAGAGTCACTCATTTATACGATTCGGTCCAGAATCGAATCTAATTCTGGAACGCTGGTTCAGAAATGATGATAGTTCTGTTAAGGACCACGGATTAAATCCGTGCGACGTACTAGTTTACAGTTCTCTGTAACATAAGTTTTTCTAGTTGTTAAGAAGGTGTAGATTTCTTGATCCCCATGATAAAACATTTCTATTTTTGCGTAATGAAAGAAGAAGACACTCGGTCCCCTTTACGATGGAACTCCGTGCGCTATAATCGTTCCTGATACGAGCAACGAATATCCCGTATGTCGACGTTCGCCGAGATTTTGCCAGGAGAACAGGTTGCAGTCCTGTCAGCGTCCCTACCACCCAACAGTTTTTCATACTCGTACCCTCATCCTTTTCCTACTTTTTCAATTAAAGTTAGCTTTCTAGCAACCAGGGCATTGGATAAATCGTTGTCTTCGCGACGCGAGACAACAATTATTTTGAATCGTTGCGAGTTTTCTTATCGCGAGGTTCGTGTTTTCATGGCGAAATTCTCGATGCGTAAGGGTCGAGGATCGTTGTGCCTTCGAAGTGCACGCGTCCGAATGACACGTTTAAAACGTCGTTAAACGGCAGACATCCACTTTGTGATTCCGTAAGCAGTTGTTCAATGTTTTCTTTATACTTTCCTTAATGCTTATCTAGGATAGCTTGTGTACCCTAAAAGAGTGTTTCAATAAAAGACAATGAAATCAATTCCGATCCCTGCGTTCTCCTTATTCAATTTCGAATGTCTCTCCTCCAGCGCTCAATTTTAAATGCGCCTCCCTCTGTTGGTGAACGTCCGAACAATTTGTGCAAATGGCCGCGTTGTGAAGTGTGCGAAACTCCTTTTTCTCGTGTTTTATCCGCCGTTTTTACTGAAGATTCCACGTGACTGACGCCGGTTTTACGCGAATCAGTATTCTTGGATACCTGTTGATACGTACTCGTGTTATCAGTGCCCGGGTTCCGTTGACGTGTCGAATTAATCCGTTTAAATGATCGCGATCGCGTACGATGATATAACGAGTTCGCCAACATGGCGGTACGCTACGAAAGAGTGATTTTATGTCGCGGTACGTCGGAAAAAAGCGACTCACAAGAGTCTTACGTGAACGCGTTTAAAATAGCTGGTTACTCGTGCGAATGCTTGCCCACGCTATGTTTCGAATTTGTGAACACGTCCCAGATGAGAACGTGTCTTCTGACTCCGTCTTCGTATCACGGTAACAAGATTACTAAGCAAATTTTGATTCTCCTATAATTTGAATTTTATTATATTGGATAATAATTTATAGGACTGATACTGACAAGTCGGCGTGCTGCGGAGGCGATCGAGCTTGCTTCGAAAGAGGATGACAGCATTCTGCGTCCATGGAAGACTTTGCCAGTGTATTGTGTCGGGCCAGCAACCGAATCGTTCGTGAAAACTCAGTTGGGTTTAGAAAACTGCCTCGGAAAAGAGACTGGCAATGCCAAAGAATTAGCTGAGTTGCTAGTAGCTTCTGTTGCCAAAGACACAGCTCCTTTGCTGTATCCTTGTAGCGAGATTGGGCGCGAGACAATCGAAAAGGCACTCAGTGATAACGATATAGGAGTACACAGAATAGTAGTTTACAAAACCTTGCCTAACGAGTGTTTAGAACACGAGTTGCTCAAATTCATGGACGATGTACCAAAGATATTCGTTTTCTTCAGTCCTTCTACGGTAGAACATGTAGTAAACCTTTTGAGAAAGAAATGTTACGATTTAAATAAAGTGAAGGCTGTGGCTATCGGTCCTGTCACTAGTCAAGCACTACGCGATGCTGGCCTGAAAATCTTCGCGACCGCCGGCAAACCTGAACCGACATCTTTAATAAAAGCCATTAGTGACTCGGAAAGGTGTGAATGAAGAATGCATGAATTGAATGAAGAAGATGCGTGAATTGAATGAAGAAGATGCGTGAATTGAATGAAGAAGATGCGCGGGTTATGCTGTACGTAAGTACAAAGCCATTGTTATTAATTTAAAAATGTATTTATTGTTGATGGTATTCTACCGAGGAGGTAGAGCGTGATACTTGGATTTGTGTAACATGACCAAAACGATTAGGGTATTTCCTTCGTTCATGGTTTTGTATACAATTTATTGAAACAGGAAATGTACTTTGTTAAATCTACTCATTTTATGGATTGACAACATTCGAAACATATACTTTTATCGTAACAATAAATATCTTATTTTACTAAAGGTATTAATTAAAAACATAAGATTGCCAATTATTTACAATGAAATGGTTACACTTAAAT